>NC_140172.1:165000-310000 GCF_963971535.1 Notolepis coatsorum
TCAAATGTTCACAACATCATTATGAAATCCTCATCTTCCACTGTACGTGCAGGGAGTGCTGTGCGGCCGATCCGGGCAGCCTCCTCTCTGCTTAGTTGCTCGAGGGAGTTCTGTTTGTACAAGGCCCCAAAGAAATCACCTGTGGATGCTTTGGCTGTAGTGTCTTGGGTTTCTTCACATCTGCAATCTAAGACAGGAATAAATAAAGTCAGAACAGATGCAACTTCTGAAAAGTCTAACTCTTCCACTATAGGTCAGAGGTTACCAGGGGCGGATTTAGGATTATAGGAGATCCGGGGCTTAGCCCAGATAGGTGCCCGCCTTTTTTTGTTATTTTTATCCTTTATTTTTTTTTGGTTGTTTGATTTTTTTTTCATGGTAGATTTTTTTTGAATTTAATTAACCTGTACGTGCAATTTCCTGCAATATAGAGCCTTCAATCTTGACCAATAAAGCTGCTCTTTTCACTATAAAAAACGTAGTTATGGTTAGATTTATATATTGGGGGGGGATATATCATATTTTTCATATGATCAAAAAGTGGTGGAGCAAGAGCATACCTTTGCTCCCCCAAGTTCAATAGTGGGAGAGCAGAGATGCTCCGAATGCTCTTATGGCCAGGCGTCTATGATTCACTGATACAAAGTAAAATAGTGCAGGGCAATAAAATAGTTAGTAAAATAGAATAAAATAATGCAATAGTGCATTGCAATAAAATAGTTATCATCGTATTTTTTCGGGAGGCCGATAAGGAGTGCATTACAGTAGTCGAGTTGGCTTGAGATAAAGGCATGGATCTGGTTTTCAGCGTCCTTTTGATTTATAAATGGCCGAACTTTAGCTATGTTTCTAAGGTGGAAGAATTAAGTTTTTGTCAACTTGTTGATTGTGATTTAAAGCTTAGACTTAACTCACTCAAATAAATACTCACTCAAATACAGTTAGCAGCTGGATAGACCACAGATGGAAATTAGCTTCTGCTAAATCTGGTGCAAACATATTGTCATGTAACAATGATGAATTGTCAAAAAAAAAAAATAAAATAAAAAAAAATTTAAATAGATTCTGGGCTTTTCAGAAAACATTCGGGGCTTGAGCCCAAGTAGCCACCCCCTAGCCCCGCCCCTGGAGGTTACGTAGTAGTACCTGGGACTGTATATTCTAGGGTGACCATATTGTGATTTCCAAAAAGAGGACACTGCCCAGTGCCCACAGCCTCAAGATACTTAAAGTGGACTCAAAGATGCCTTATCATTTTAATATATTTAAAGTATGCCTCCTCTGTAACTATGGATATAAAATTATTATTTATATAACTAAATTATATCTCTATAACCAAAGTTACTCAACATGCTTTATTATGCCTAGTCATTTGACAAATCTCAAGAAAATAACTTATAAATCAACCTATAAATAACAAAATAGCTATTTTCTTTCAAGCCTTACTAAATATGAATTCATGTTCTAAATAATACCTCTTTCTATATAAAAGATGCACCTTTAAAAAATAAAGCTTCGTATATTTCCAATGTAATGTAAATTATAACAGTAACCTCACAAAGATACAAATTAATAAAGTAACTAATAGTAGTAACTTAAAGTGTAATATATGTGTTAATACTTAATGCCACACAGCGTTACGTATGCCTTTGTTAATCATAATGTTGATGATGCAGTAACGTATGGCTTAGTGTTTGTTGGCTGTAAGTTACGGACATTGATAATAACAGCAGCAGTACTGCACACATTGAAATTGCGATTCTAATTTAAGGCCCGTTTAAAAACCCACTTTTACTCCATAGCCTTCGATGAATCCTGATTGTCCCACACCCTAACCCACACACTCCCATGCAATTTTACCCTGCCCCCTCCCTCTTGTATCTCTTCTTGTGCTCCTCTGTCCCCGGTGTGCTATACTGTACTTTGTGCTCCCCTATCCGCTTGTCCTATTTTTTTAATGTACTGTCCTGTCCTGTTGTGCCTTTTTGTATTTGTGTATTTTATAGGACATTGATTTTATGCTTTGACTGTACTGTACAGCACTTTGGTTGGCTCTCAAGCTTTTAAATGTGCTCTATAAATAAATTACTTGACTTGACTTGACTTGACTAACATTTTCAAATCGATGCAGTTGAATTGTCACCTTAGGTTACTGTTAATCAATCTGTTGGTCATTAATTGTGTCCGTCTGGCTCACACAGTCACAGTACGTTAGCTAGGTGTCACGTGGCTAGCGTTAGCAAGCGTCAGGGGGCTAGCTATAGCTAGCAACAGACGGGCTAATCCACCACACAAATGGCTCCATGATATACTAGTCCATACAAATTCAGTCATACTCATATGGTGCTAATGCATTTTTACATTTAGTCACATAGGCAGTGGCGGCTCGCCACTGGGGGCGCTAGGGCGCCGCCCCCCCCCCCCCCCCCCTGGTAAAGAGAGCAGGAGAAGAAGAAAATGTTTTATTTAAATTTTAATTTTAGACCCCTAAAAAAAAACATGTTTAAAATGAATAATATTTACTCATTTTAAGTATGTTTGTGTTTCAAATGCACAATATAACATTAATATATCAAATATAAATCATTGTTTTGTGATTCACATGATGTCACTGTCTGATATGAGAGTAGACTACCTCTGAGGCTGGGTGAGACGTATCGCGCACACAGTGGGCACACTGGATGCAGCTACCAGCTAACGACGGTATGGACTGTTTAAACTTTACTGGAGTTTCTTTTTGAGTGGATTTAAAAAAAAGTGGATTATGGCTTGTTGTGGACTGGACACAGTGGCGGCTCGCCACTAGGGGCGCTCGGGCGCCGCCCCCCCCTCAGGCCCCTGGTTATATGAGAGAAGAACAAGAAAATTATTTTTTTGTTTTTTGTTTTATAGCCCTATAATTAATATAAACATGTTTAAAATGAATAATATTTACTCATTTTAAGTATGTTTGTGTTTCCAATGCACAATATAACGTTAATATATCAAATAAAAAATACTCGTTTTCCTGAACAGGAAGTGACTCACTTTTTTTTATTTATTTATTTTTTTGTATTTCTCGGCCCGGGCTAGACGCAATATCGCTCTGAGTGCGCGTCACTGTTTGATCGCTGTATCCGTCGCAGCCAATCAGTGCATAACGCGTTGTGCGTTGAAATATGACTATTATGTTGGAATCCGGGCGCGATTTGAAGCGGTCTAGGCAGCAGCGTCAAGAATTTCTGTACCCGCATTTCGCGGAGACGATCTCTGATTGGCCGAATCCAATTTCTATGTTCCAATTCTAGGTTGGTGGTAGATAGTTGTTGTTGTTGTGAGATGCAGCTGTTTGTCTTAGAGCGTGACGTTAAGCTTAGGCACTCTTTCAAAGTTGGTTAAGGTTAGAGTTTGTCTTAGAGCATGGCGATAGAACGCCAGGTAGTTTGCAGTCTGTTCGACGCGGAAATGGACAAAGAAATTAAGTACTTGTGTTGTGTGGTGCTAACTGCTAACAGCTAAAACTTGGCTAACAAGCTATATGGCGGATGCAGTCTGAACAGTGGACAGTGGTCTGGAATACATCAACAGTGGATTATACACTTTATCAAGCCCTCCTGCCCTGGACGTTTCAACTAAACAGTGAGTCTCTCTCTCTCTCTCTCTCTCTCTCTCTCTCTCTCGCTCTCTCTCTCTCGCTATACACAGCTGTCTCCGAGAAATGCGGCTACGGAAATTATTGACTGTGCTTGCTGAGACGAGACAATAATAGGCTAGCGATTCAAAACGCGCTGCTGTGTTGTGAACTATAACATTAATTTAGCTGCTGCTGATGCATAATGAATGAATGGTGAGTTGTTTAAAATGACAACATACATGTGTTAATTATTTTATTGGATTGATCCGAGAGACAGAGAGAGAGATTGCTCCAGAGCATCTCAGAGCATTACATTTTCAACTCGACCTAACGTGAACTGCGACCCACAAGGCTGCGATAGTACCAGCCGCTACTGATTGGACAGCTGATTATCTCGCCCCATTCAACTCTTGTGATGGTAAGTAAGTCTTGTAACGATAGCTTGGATTCCACGTCATGCTGTGTGTGTGTGTGAGAGAGAGAGATAGAGGGGGATACTAATTAATTTCACCGCGGGGGGGCATAATCACCCGGGACAATATAATGGTAACTTGTTTAAAATGACAAGATATACATCTGTGATTATTATTGGACGGATCTGAATGAGAGAGAGAGAGAGAGAGAGAGAGAGAGAGAGAGAGAGAGAGAGAGAGAGAGAGAGAGAGAGAGAGAGAGAGAGAGAGAGAGAGAGAGAGAGAGAGAGAGAGAGAGAGAGAGAGAGAGAGAGACCTGGGCGTGCGTGTTTGTGTAGGGCTATTGGAAACGTGGCTGCATTGACTGACTGTGATCACATATTGATTGATGACAATGGTGATAGTTGTACTCTACCTACTTAAATATTCGTACCTTGTGGTTTCGCCGAAGCTCTGACGTGCACAGTAGGCTACTCAGTCTGTGGTTTCGCCAATGCATGCCTAGGTACATGTTTGCAAAATGTTTGGTATAGCGCCCCCCCTGGAGAAGAATTCACCAGCCGCCACTGCACACAGGATGTACGTTAGCTAGGTTTAAGCGTACTTATACTTCGTGAGCCAACCCCGGGCCCTGTGAGCCGCCACGTGGCTAGCGTTAGCATCAGGGGGCTAGCTAGTAGCTAGCAACAGACGGGCTAATCCACCACAAATTCACTCAGTCATATGGTGCTAATGCATTTTTACATTTACCTGGATTTCCTTGTGGAATGTCTTCAGATGTCGTTTGAGATTAGTGGTGTTTTTTCCCTTCATTCGATGACCACATTTCTCCCCGGGCTGAGCGGGCTCTCCTCGTGTTTCACTTTTTTCAACAATACATTCTGTAGCTCCTTCGAGCTCTATATATCTAAAGTATGCCCAGAGGTCTGGTCTTCGTTTTCTTACAAGCCCATGGGATAATGGATCATTGTTGAGATGACCCTGTTGCTGTTGGTTCGCGGCCGCCATTGTCTGTCTGAGTGAGGGCTGAGCTATTTGATAATTCCAGTATGCCACCTACTGGGCTTTCGACCTCCGTGCTTGTGCTGTGTCAGGGAAAGAATGAAAGGCCCACGCACTGCGTCACCTGCGTGCTTTGGCTGCAGAGACTCACGTCACAGCCGGAAACGGAAATACTGAAATAATAATTCGAAAAGTTATAATTATTTTGTCTCGTCTTGTTTTAGTCAACAATATCAACATACATGAAGAGAAATTTCGTCCTGGTTTTTGTAAATAAAATGTTTGTGTCCTCAGTTGTGGTCAACGATATGTAATTAACTATTTAGTCGCGTTGGCGTCTCGTTCAATAACGTGACGTCACGTCTCGTTTTCGTCATGAAAAAAACCTTTGTTGACGAACATCTTTCGTCATCATTTTAGTCAACAAAATTAACACTGACTGATGATCTGTCACTGTTTACATGTGTTTGTTTACTCTATGATGATCTGCCACTGTTTACATGTGTTTGTTTACTCTATGATGATCTGTCACTGTTTACATGCGTTTGTTTACTACTATGATGATCTGTCACTGTTTACATGTGTTTGTTTACTCTATGATGATCTGTCACTGTTTACATGCGTTTGTTTACTACTATGATGATCTGTCACTGTTTACATGTGTTTGTTTACTCTATGATGATCTGTCACTGTTTACATGCGTTTGTTTACTACTATGATGATCTGTCACTGTTTACATGGTTTGTTTACTCTATGATGATCTGCCACTGTTTACATGTGTTTGTTTACTACTATGATGATCTGTCACTGTTTACATGTATTTGTTTACTCTATGATGATCTGCCACTGTTTACATGTGTTTGTTTACTACTATGATGATCTGTCACTGTTTTGTCAAAACCAATAGTATCACTAGAGAAAATGTCCCCTCCTTTCAAACACGTAGGATAAATTCAAAATGGGGACATTGCTCCCAGTATCCACTCGAAAAGAGGCAGAATAGTCTGAGGGTCTGTTTCCTGTTTGTTTTTATGTTATTCTTTTTTGAATTTTGTCAGTTTATGAAGGAACTAGTCATTTTTATTGTGATTGGGAAGAGGGCTCTCACAGTACTTATTTCTGAAGCCCATTTTTTGTTTTAACTTTTTTTTGGTTAGACTGCTCCGTGACTTACCTGTGAAGGACATTTTTCTTTATAATTTGTCTTACATACAGTGCCATTCTACACTTCTGCTGCCTTGTGTCTGTATATTGCAGAGTCATTGCTTGTCTGTGGGTTACGTGCACATTCTGGTTTTGTGTGTTTTAAGTAAAATTAGGTCGATGACAAGTTTAATGTGTGATTCATGTACCCAGGTAGTGTTTAGAGAAAAATAAGATTCTCTTAAGGATACTGAAGTATCTCTCTGTTCTTAATTTATCTCTATATCTAAGTTCAATGATCGTATAGTTTTCTATATCACCCTTCTCCTGCATTGGTTAGGTAGTTCTCAGATGTTCGGTTCAAGTAAAGAGAGGAGCTGACAACGTGGTCAAAAACAACTGCGGTGTTTATTAATACCACAGCTTAGGAATTAAAACAAGTACATCGTCTCTTTCATTCAATCTAATCGTCTCTTTCATGTGGCTGTTGTCCATGCTCGGATCAGCTAGGGTGATCAGAGTTTTCTTCTTCCGGTGCGGTTCTCTGGTTGTTGTCTTGGTTTCCAGGCCAACACGCGCCTTCTCTCTCGTGGTTCGCTGGTCTGGTTGTCAAGGCAACCTGGTCTCCTCGCCGATCAGGCAGGGAGTGCTTGATTTCGTATCGGCGGAGTCTGCTATGAACCTCGGCTCGGCCATCTGGTCTCAATGGCTCTCTGTGTCATCGGCTCTCCCGTAGCCGGCTTGGCGAGTCTCCCTCTGTCGGTGGAGGTTTTCAGCGCTCCAGCTGCTAGGCGATCTCTGTCATTGTCTGTGTCCATGGCTCTGTGTCTCCATGCTCTCAGGATCCTTCTCGCTGTGTCTCAGGCTCGGCTCTCCAGGGATCCTTCTCCGTCTCCTCTCTCCCGTCACCGGGGGGGTGTCCTCTGAGTGTCTTGCTCGGCTCTCGAGTTCTGTGTGTCTCTCCAGGTCCTTTCTGGTGTGTCTGGTCTGAATGTCTCTCTCCGTCCCGGTGTCTCCGTGTCTCTGTCTCACCTCCATCATTCAACCTGCAGGTTTTATAGAGAAGAGAGAACCCCCCCCCACCCTGGCCCCATCTAGTGCCGTCACCCCAGAGAGCCTGTTTTTCTATTGGCTAGAAGGTCTCCCCTCTAAGTGAGTCATTTGGGTCTTGCGGAAGAGCGTTACAAGGTGACCTTACAGAGGGGACAGGAACTAGTCTTCTCTTAGAATGATCTACCCAAGTGTCCCTGAATGCGACCCTCATACAGATGGAAATATAGTACCCACTCAACCTAACAGTGGGTATCACAGAATGGCCTGTTTGGTCTGCTTAGCTAAAGTAAACAGAACTCGGGTGCTGGCCTTCAGGCCGTCACTTCTTGACTTAAAAGTTAGTTATTGGGCCCTTCATCCCACTTTGTTGTGTGGGGAAAGAGGTTTCATCCTGTGGTCTCAGTACATCTGTATGAAACGATCACCCTTCCTTTGAACTGTGGGACTGTGTAGTCATAAAATCTCTTCTAAACCTTACACAAACACGTTTTTTCTGCTGGTCTCAGCTTATTTGAAGGCTATCCACATTTGTCCTTCCCTGACCTGTATTCAGTGTTTCCCCTCCGTACATCTCAAGGTAGCTTTTGGCCATCTTTCACCATTTAGACTGAGGCCAGTTAACAGCCTTCTTGTTGACTCAAATGTATGGTTAACCTAACAGGTGATTTGGCATGGCTGTGAGTCTCTAATTTTCTAAGAGAAAATAACCTAGTTCTTTTCTATTTCATATATGTGCATAATTTCTATTGTTTAATTTACAGGTTTTATTTAGATAAATATACGACAATCCACCCTTAGTGGGTTTCATAACCCACTATATAGCACCAATATGTTCTAAATTAAACATGTTAAACCATAATTATCATTTTTGCTAATATTTTCAAAATTTCAAAAAAAATCCAAAATTGACCCAAATCGAACTACAAAACCCCTTTCCATCTGTACAGTTACAAAATCATCATTTCACCTACCTCTTCTTCTTGCACAGTTATACACATTTATCAGTTATTATTATGACATCCAGTCTAAGAAAGCTGTTCCTGTTTTTACAAGAAACACTCTTTCAATAATAGCTTTTTTGTTTAGACTATTTTATCCATGTAATTAGCTTAAATGTCTATTTTGTGTAATGGACTCTGCAAGAAAAGATTAATACATCACACCACTAAAATATTAACACTCTAAACATTTGAGGGAAATTCAAACAAGCAACATATATAATTTCTTCTTCTTGAAAAGACCACTGAGGCCTCAATTACCTCCCTGTCAGTTATCCCTATTTCAACCTCCTGAGGCCTTTACTGCTAACTTGTTTTTGACCGTTTTCTTCTTGTTGTATTTTTTGCTAATCACCGCCTCTTCTTTGTTGTATGCAGGTATTGGTACTGCTCCGATTCTCCACAGAAGGAAACGATTTTCCCTCTGTCCTTTTTGCATTTTGGATTATTATTTACAAAACACACAATAGATTGGAAACTTTTATTTTCGCAGATACATCTTTACCGTTCTGCATTTTGACAATACATTTTTCTCCAAATTAATTATCTATGTATTTCACAGCTTCTTACGTTAGCATTCAATCAAATCACCTTTGTCTCATTTCTTTTTGTGCTGTACTGTTTTACTAGATTCAATATCTCAAGATCAACACAACTACCTCCACCCTTGAAAGTGGAATATCCATTATTTCACTATCAAATACCTTGTTTCCCGACAGCTCCTCGGTCCGGACAGTCAGCTCTAGACGAGGCCAATCACCAACAGAACCTATGTGCATGTTCAACAAACCACAGTCCCTTTAAACACACATCACACACACTCCGCCAGCTTTCAACAAGCCGGTGCAGAGTCTCCCATAAGTCAATCATCAAATTCACATGTCAGCACCCTACATGAACACTATTTCGGCCAATTTCGACCAAAAACCTACAGAGCTTCCTATAGACAGAGAAATATGTTTCCCCAACCCTTACCATAACCCAAAAAGTGACACAACCGCCCAGATTCTACATCTGGACTCTTAATGAGCGGAAAACAAACCATGAACCAGCTCCCGTCCATTCCCAGTTTCCAGCTCATTATATCAGACCTCCAACCAGTCTCGCTGTGTCACCACCACCTGCTATCCCTGACCGGCGAGAGATCCCTCCCAGCCAGCCAGTTCCTAAAAAAAATATAGTCAAACAAAAACAAAGAAAATTGTAAATAAACAAAAAAATGAGTGAGTGCCTACATGCTACACACCCATCCAACAGAACTTAACTATCATCTAGAGGCATAAATACCCCCGCAAAAACTAAGACAGCAAAATAAAAAATTCAAAAAGAAATAAAATAAGTAATGAAATAATAATGTGCGTTTTTTTTTTTTTTTTTTTTTTTTTTTTTTAAGTCTACTGGACCACCCTTTGATCAAGGATGCAATCACCACTATAAATATTCCTTTGTTTTTAACTCTGTCCAATATTAAATGTTCCATTGTTCCTGTCTAAAGCCATTAATTTTGTTAGTCTGATTAGCCCAGGCAATATTCAGTTATGTCATCCCTCTATAGCCCCAACTTACCCTGGTTAGTCTTCCAAACCATTTTAGTAACTTGCACACTTAATCAAACCTTATCCATGTATCCTCGTCTCTATCCTTATTCTAATCAGTCTCATTTTCCACTTTAAT
Organism: Notolepis coatsorum; assembly: GCF_963971535.1. Taxonomy (NCBI): domain Eukaryota; kingdom Metazoa; phylum Chordata; class Actinopteri; order Aulopiformes; family Paralepididae; genus Notolepis; species Notolepis coatsorum. The sequence continues at coordinate 174,897 of NC_140172.1, forward strand.
TTATCAATAACTCTATTTACTCGAGCACTTTTAGCTTTGTTTTCGTGCATTCCCGCTTCGCTCTTATTCAACCTATGACCTATGCAGACACCCCCTATTTACACCCCCTCTGAAAATGTCCCAACTCTCCACATTTCCAGCAACTCCCTTCTCTGATGGACTCTCGCCTTCTACTGGACTTTTGCTGAGCCCTCCACCCTTTGTCACATGACCGAGCAAAATGGCCAACCTCCCCACAATTCCAGCACACAGCCGACGCCGGCCATCCCAGGGGTTCCAGTTTACCACGACTCCCGCAGTCTCTCGGCTGGCATCCCACAGTCCTCGCCAGGTCCACCCCTCTCCTGTCCTCTGGTCGCATGTCCTGTTGCCTGGAGGAGAGAGGGGCATACCTGTCCTTTTCTGCTGCCTCTCCTCGGGCCTTCTCTTGTTGGGAGGGGCCTAGAAACTCACCCCTCCTGCGGTTCTGTTCACCCTGTCGCGGCCCAGTTCCCTGTCCGGGCAACGGAGCACAGGGCACTCTTTGATCACGGCGGCCTAGGTCAGATGCCCGAAGCATGATCTCAACAGCTGTCGCTTCTAGTAGCGCAGCCTTTCTTGCCAGTTCTCGTTCCAATCTCTGAGTCTCATGTGCGGCTTGACCGATCTCCAGCTGTGTCTTCATCAGATCTCGATGAACTGCCTCGTGTTGTTCGAACGCTGTCACAAACGCTCTCTGTTGTCTATAGTATGCTGCCTCTTCCCCCATCTCAGCACTGGCGGTTTGACTTCCCATCGCTGGGCTCCGCCTCTCATCTTGGCTTTGGTGCTGAGGGCAGGGTGGACATGGGAAACGGGTGGGCTGTAGAAACTGTTCGTGTAGTATTCCATACCTGCTGTCGGTCTCAGTTCCAGCCCTCCGGCCAGAGTGGACTTCGTGGGACTGCTGTAACCTCAGTCTCTTTTTCTGCCCCTTGGTTAAACCGCAGTCGCCTGCAATGGACACTCCAGCTTGAATCGGTTCTGGTTGGAGTAACACCGTTATCACTGGTTCACTCCCCTGTATTGGAACCAAAGTCAACATTTCAAGTCCTTCTGTCGTACTGGTCACATGAGAGAAGTCCCAATCAATCAGATTATCACTGGTAAAGTCTATCTGGGAAATGTCTGCAGAGGCTCTCGGCCTTCTCCCCCCAATGGCCTGATCACTAAGGCCCTTCTCCATATTGTTGTTGTTATTCTATTGTTATTGCATCTAACGCTTCAGTTATTCCTATCAATGTTCCACTAAGGTGAACTTCCTATGTTACTGTCATTCACTCCACCCTTTCAAACACTCCTGCAACACCGTTTGAAAAAACAAGTTTCTCTGTCTTTCACTATTTCTACTTACTTGAGTTAAAACACTCACACTGTCAAATTTTTACTGTGCAGACAAGGATTGATAACTGGCTTATCATTCATACTTATACCAAGGCTCATTACAGCCGTTTCCCTAGATGGTTATGGAAATCGGTTAGAGCTCCTGTCCGGCCGAGCACCTGTACAGAAAGAAAGCAAAAACATCCAGACTTAATACAGTGGCATTTCCCTATTATTTCCACTATTGGTTATGCATTGGAAATGTTGGGCAACACTATACTAAAATATTTAGAGAGACACAGTGTGATCTGTTTGAAAATAACGATACAGCTTATCTTGATTGTCCGTTCCTTCAACAGGAACACTGGAGGTTTCCAATCCCCTGTGTGTTCTCTCCACCTGATTTTCTGGGAAACATAATCATTAGTCCCATGCCTATCAATTGTCTAATAATCCTTTGTAAACCTGGCCTTTCATCCGTTCCAATCTCTCTTTGCTTGATGAATCTGTTCATCCTAATCTTATTTCTTACTTTAAATGCCCGATTAGCGTATCGACTAAATGTATTATTCGCTTTTGCTTCACACTCCTCATACAACATCAATTTCATTCACACTCCTCATACACAACCATTACCCCCTCACAACACTTAATAAAAATCAATTAGTGTTGTTACTGCTACCAACCACCAATCAGGGAAAACAATAAACTTTTAGCAACTTAGATCACCAAAACCCGACCGTCACATAGTACAGCTGGCCATGTTAATAAATTCACGGACACCCGCACTATGCCACCGCAATATTCACCCAGTTCCCTGAATACACAAAGAACCGTCAACCTACAGCCCAAAGCGTCCTCCCTTCAGTTTCGAACCTGAACGGAAACACCCCAAACTTCCTACCAAGGAATATCACAACTCAACCTACCACCACCTGCACCTAGACAGGCCAGCGCCCATCCGGTACCTACCTCACATACACAATAACAACGTAGTTCAAATAAACCTACAACCCAATAACCACAACATGCCGCAAAACCAGGGATGGTGAACCACAGGGAGAAATACAAGGAGAGACAGAGGGGGGGCGGAGGGAAGAGCAAAAGGAGGGAGGGATACAGGGATACAGGGACTAAGGGGAGGAAGGGGGGGGGGGGCACACAAAGCAACATTAACTAATACCAAAACCGTCTACACTTAATCAGCAGAATACCCCGTATTGCCTGGTCCCGTTTACCCACAGGACTCCAAACACATCACCATCATCTGCTGCCAACTTTAACTTAAATCAACCTTAACTTCAATCAGACCAAAAGAATGACCATGAATATTCTATCTATCCTTATGTAATCCTATTTTAGCAAGTAACACTATACTAATATAACCAACACTCCAAGCCCACCATAAAGACAATCCATCCTATACAAAACTCCCTTTGCGCACCCGTCATCTCACAAAGTCAAGCTGGGAGATAGGGATGGAGCGGAGGGGGGCGGGGGGGGGGGGGAGGAGGGAGAGAGGGAGGGAGGGAGGGAGGGAGGGAGGGAGGGAGAGAGTGTGAACGAGGGAGGAAGATACAGAGGAAAAAGGGGGGGGGGGGGGGTTTCACGCAAAATCCCATCACCCAACGCCATCATACTTGGCCCATAACAAATACAGATTTATAATCAAACAAGTATACACATTCATCATCAACAACTGAAAAAACCGAATATAAAGAATTTACAAATCCCCACAAATGGTCGCTACTCAAAACCTATAATAATCACAAACGTTCTCTATTGCTCACTGCACCTCGTTAACCTGTGAAGGGGAGGTGTAACTATCAAAGAGGCAACACTGCCCTCCACTGGAACGTTCGCTCATCACCCTTATTGCACCACAGTTCTCACCACGTCCTGCAGGAGGCGCCCACGCCTCCCCCGCAAGTGCGTCATTCACGCCGTACCACACCAAGACGCCAACTTGACGTTCCACCTCAACCACAAAACTACAATTCCCAGAATACCCTACACCGGAAGTCCCTGTCCACCGCCTCTCTAAGATCCCGCGCCAGCCACCAAAGAGTAGCAACACGCGATATTCTCCGAGAGTCCAATCATGCTATATTGTTAGCACAGGTAGCTTAGCATCCTAGCTTCGTTAGCTCAGTACCGCTAGCTCCTACTAGCTTAGCTTAGCATCCAACATCACTCCCCCTAAACGGCCCAGTCTCCTGTTGATCCGAGCGGCACAACACATCGCGACGTTTACACAACCCCAGCTATACCCCGTAACACAACTTTAATCCTATTTAGCCCCCGTTCACAGAACATATATCATTATCCTTATTCTAGTACGCCCGCCCGTTTGGCCCCGCCTGACCGAAATACACAGTATATCAAACGCACCCCCAGCCCCGACGCTCCCAGTGACGTCATCAGCTCCAAAATCTCCGTTTCTTTTGATCGTTACTACATTACTTATAGACCTCAATACCACCGTTCTGAAAATTTTTTACGAACATTACACATCATCCAGGTTCCATCACACTTGCCATTCATTCAATTCACTCGAAAACGCAACACAGCGTCCACACGTTAGTCCCGATGCCCTCAGCTAACGCGGGCAGCTAAACAAACGCCTCTCTTCTCCCGGACAGGGGTGCGGTTTCTCCGCCGCAGTCTTGGCCACCAGTGTTTATAATAATACAAAAAAATACCTTGGCATTCACTCAGAGCTCCTAACATCCATCCATTCAAACACATATACTTAGCAAAACAATGTCCCATTCATAAGCATACCATTCATTTATGCACACATTCATCCTATACGCATTTCCTCGCTTTTTTCACACAATATTCTCCTATGTTCTAATCACATGTGCAGTATCTACTTCCAAAGTGCTTCACTCCAAAGGTTACCTTCCCAACGTCATCCTAACTCCCCATCCTCTCAATCTTAGTAGATTATGCCGGGCCACGATATAACAGCTCCGCATGAAACGTCTTTCAAAGCTCGCCTGTCCTACACGCCGATTCTAAGAGTGAAGCCCCGACGGTCTGGCAAAAAGCAACCAATTAATCCCTATTGTACTCTGTTCTCAGTACTACCCTACACTCCGTTCTCTGTTCTCTTCGTGGAACCAGGCTATCCCTGTACTACACCACGGTTCTCTCATTAAACTCTTTACCTTACCCTATAATCTCCTCTCTAAGATCTGACTACCCCGCATTATCCTTTAATGAACCATTCCGTCACTCACAGTCCCACGTCCCGCTATCTGTGACTAATCCCCGTTCTACCGCTTCCACGCCGGTCCCCTCAAATATTTTTCCTATCCCTAGCCTATCCTCCTAAGCTAACTAAACATAGAGATCTACATCCTCATCCTAACCGAACATCCCCTATCCCCTACGCTTCCTAAGTGCAGCGCCGGCGTGTGGCTGAGACCAGAGTCAGGTTGTGAACCCTGAACCCCGATCCCCTCCAACACCAACTTTATCCTGGTCCATTTACAACTTATTTCTAACCAAAGTAATAGCAACCCCAAAATGCGAGACTGCTTCGACCATTACCAATCTTAAACGCCATCACTACTTACTTGAGCTACATTGGTCGATTATCGATGTGCCTCCAAGCACATCTACTGCTGGTTTAGTGAAAGGTTCCCAGCAACAGCCAAAATAAAATCAGAGATGCAGCCTTTGCTAAAGACATCAGGGAGGCTAGATCACTAAATATCTTCTTCACCTTGTAATGCATTCGGCCACTTTGCACTCACTACATTCACAGTGATTATTGTGTTGTAAATGAGAAATATTGCCTGCATTGCTTTTACCCTTTTTCTTATTCTCTACATTGCTTTTATTGTCTAAGTTATGCTAATGTTGTCTATTTTACTGTATGCTTCAGGCTGCAATTTTTGTATGAAAGGTGTTATACAAATAAAGATTATTATTATTATTATTATTATTATTATTATTATTATTATTATTATTATTATTATTATTATTATTATTATTATTATTATTATTATTATTATTATTATTATTATTATTATTATTATTATTATTATTATTATTATTATTATTATTATTATTATTATTATTATTATATTTCATTAAGTCACTACATTATAGGCATGGGCTGTTGCCTGGAAAGCTATATACAAAATAACAAGAACTTGTTATATACTATAACAAGAAGGCCAAAAATAAAATGACCAAAACCAAAAGCTTCTGTCTTTGTTTCAGAAATTCAGAAATTATAAAAAGAAAATGCAATAACATATTCAATAAATTCCGTTCCAGGAGGGAAAGCCATGCACGACAGAGTCTTATAGTCTAGGTTTGTGTCACGACAGAGCCTTATAGTCTAGGTTTGTGTCACGACAGCCTTATAGTCTAGGTTTGTGTCACGACAGTCTTATAGTCTAGGTTTGTGTCACGACAGCCTTATAGTCTAGGTTTGTGTCACGACAGCCTTATAGTCTAGGTTTGTGTCACGACAGCCTTATAGTCTAGGTTTGTGTCACGACAGAGTCTTATAGTCTAGGTTTGTGTCACGACAGAGTCTTATAGTCTAGGTTTGTGTCACGACAGCCTTATAGTCTAGGTTTGTGTCACGACAGAGCCTTATAGTCTAGGTTTGTGTCACGACAGCCTTATAGTCTAGGTTTGTGTCACGACAGAGTCTTATAGTCTAGGTTTGTGTCACGACAGAGTCTTATAGTCTAGGTTTGTGTCACGACAGAGTCTTATAGTCTAGGTTTGTGTCACGACAGTCTTATAGTCTAGGTTTGTGTCACGACAGAGTCTTATAGTCTAGGTTTGTGTCACGACAGCCTTATAGTCTAGGTTTGTGTCACGACAGAGCCTTATAGTCTAGGTTTGTGTCACGACAGAGTCTTATAGTCTAGGTTTGTGTCACGACAGCCTTATAGTCTAGGTTTGTGTCACGACAGCCTTATAGTCTAGGTTTGTGTCACGACAGCCTTATAGTCTAGGTTTGTGTCACGACAGAGTCTTATAGTCTAGGTTTGTGTCACGACAGCCTTATAGTCTAGGTTTGTGTCACGACAGCCTTATAGTCTAGGTTTGTGTCACGACAGCCTTATAGTCTAGGTTTGTGTCACGACAGCCTTATAGTCTAGGTTTGTGTCACGACAGAGTCTTATAGTCTAGGTTTGTGTCACATCAGAGTCTTATAGTCTAGGTTTGTGTCACGACAGAGCCTTATAGTCTAGGTTTGTGTCACGACAGCCTTATAGTCTAGGTTTGTGTCACGACAGCCTTATAGTCTAGGTTTGTGTCACGACAGAGCCTTATAGTCTAGGTTTGTGTCACGACAGCCTTATAGTCTAGGTTTGTGTCACGACAGAGTCTTATAGTCTATGTTTGTGTCACGACAGAGTCTTATAGTCTAGGTTTGTGTCACGACAGCCTTATAGTCTAGGTTTGTGTCACGACAGAGCCTTATAGTCTAGGTTTGTGTCACGACAGCCTTATAGTCTAGGTTTGTGTCACGACAGCCTTATAGTCTAGGTTTGTGTCACGACAGAGTCTTATAGTCTAGGTTTGTGTCACGACAGCCTTATAGTCTAGGTTTGTGTCACGACAGAGCCTTATAGTCTAGGTTTGTGTCACGACAGAGTCTTATAGTCTAGGTTTGTGTCACGACAGCCTTATAGTCTAGGTTTGTGTCACGACAGAGTCTTATAGTCTAGGTTTGTGTCACGACAGCCTTATAGTCTAGGTTTGTGTCACGACAGAGTCTTATAGTCTAGGTTTGTGTCACGACAGAGCCTTATAGTCTAGGTTTGTGTCACGACAGTCTTATAGTCTAGGTTTGTGTCACGACAGCCTTATAGTCTAGGTTTGTGTCACGACAGCCTTATAGTCTAGGTTTGTGTCACGACAGAGTCTTATAGTCTAGGTTTGTGTCACGACAGCCTTATAGTCTAGGTTTGTGTCACGACAGAGTCTTATAGTCTAGGTTTGTGTCACGACAGAGTCTTATAGTCTAGGTTTGTGTCACGACAGAGTCTTATAGTCTAGGTTTGTGTCACGACAGCCTTATAGTCTAGGTTTGTGTCACGACAGAGTCTTATAGTCTAGGTTTGTGTCACGACAGAGTCTTATAGTCTAGGTTTGTGTCACGACAGAGCCTTATAGTCTAGGTTTGTGTCACGACAGAGCCTTATAGTCTAGGTTTGTGTCACGACAGCCTTATAGTCTAGGTTTGTGTCACGACAGAGCCTTATAGTCTAGGTTTGTGTCACGACAGCCTTATAGTCTAGGTTTGTGTCACGACAGCCTTATAGTCTAGGTTTGTGTCACGACAGCCTTATAGTCTAGGTTTGTGTCACGACAGCCTTATAGTCTAGGTTTGTGTCACGACAGCCTTATAGTCTAGGTTTGTGTCACGACAGTCTTATAGTCTAGGTTTGTGTCACGACAGAGCCTTATAGTCTAGGTTTGTGTCACGACAGCCTTATAGTCTAGGTTTGTGTCACGACAGAGTCTTATAGTCTAGGTTTGTGTCACGACAGAGTCTTATAGTCTAGGTTTGTGTCACGACAGTCTTATAGTCTAGGTTTGTGTCACGACAGAGTCTTATAGTCTAGGTTTGTGTCACGACAGAGTCTTATAGTCTAGGTTTGTGTCACGACAGCCTTATAGTCTAGGTTTGTGTCACGACAGAGCCTTATAGTCTAGGTTTGTGTCACGACAGCCTTATAGTCTAGGTTTGTGTCACGACAGAGTCTTATAGTCTAGGTTTGTGTCACGACAGCCTTATAGTCTAGGTTTGTGTCACGACAGCCTTATAGTCTAGGTTTGTGTCACGACAGAGTCTTATAGTCTAGGTTTGTGTCACGACAGAGTCTTATAGTCTAGGTTTGTGTCACGACAGAGCCTTATAGTCTAGGTTTGTGTCACGACAGCCTTATAGTCTAGGTTTGTGTCACGACAGCCTTATAGTCTAGGTTTGTGTCACGACAGCCTTATAGTCTAGGTTTGTGTCACGACAGAGCCTTATAGTCTAGGTTTGTGTCACGACAGCCTTATAGTCTAGGTTTGTGTCACGACAGAGTCTTATAGTCTAGGTTTGTGTCACGACAGAGCCTTATAGTCTAGGTTTGTGTCACGACAGAGTCTTATAGTCTAGGTTTGTGTCACGACAGAGTCTTATAGTCTAGGTTTGTGTCACGACAGAGTCTTATAGTCTAGGTTTGTGTCACGACAGAGTCTTATAGTCTAGGTTTGTGTCACAACAGTCTTATAGTCTAGGTTTGTGTCACGACAGCCTTATAGTCTAGGTTTGTGTCACGACAGAGCCTTATAGTCTAGGTTTGTGTCACGACAGAGTCTTATAGTCTAGGTTTGTGTCACGACAGAGCCTTATAGTCTAGGTTTGTGTCACGACAGTCTTATAGTCTAGGTTTGTGTCACGACAGCCTTATAGTCTAGGTTTGTGTCACGACAGCCTTATAGTCTAGGTTTGTGTCACGACAGTCTTATAGTCTAGGTTTGTGTCACGACAGCCTTATAGTCTAGGTTTGTGTCACGACAGCCTTATAGTCTAGGTTTGTGTCACGACAGAGTCTTATAGTCTAGGTTTGTGTCACGACAGCCTTATAGTCTAGGTTTGTGTCACGACAGAGTCTTATAGTCTAGGTTTGTGTCACGACAGAGCCTTATAGTCTATGTTTGTGTCACGACAGCCTTATGGTCTAGGTTTGTGTCACGACAGAGTCTTATAGTCTAGGTTTGTGTCACGACAGAGTCTTATAGTCTAGGTTTGTGTCACAACAGCCTTATAGTCTAGGTTTGTGTCACGACAGCCTTATAGTCTAGGTTTGTGTCACGACAGCCTTATAGTCTAGGTTTGTGTCACGACAGAGTCTTATAGTCTAGGTTTGTGTCACAACAGCCTTATAGTCTAGGTTTGTGTCACGACAGCCTTATAGTCTAGGTTTGTGTCACGACAGAGTCTTATAGTCTAGGTTTGTGTCACGACAGCCTTATAGTCTATGTTTGTGTCACGACAGCCTTATGGTCTAGGTTTGTGTCACGACAGAGTCTTATAGTCTAGGTTTGTGTCACGACAGAGTCTTATAGTCTAGGTTTGTGTCACAACAGCCTTATAGTCTAGGTTTGTGTCACGACAGAGTCTTATAGTCTAGGTTTGTGTCACGACAGCCTTATAGTCTAGGTTTGTGTCACGACAGAGTCTTATAGTCTAGGTTTGTGTCACGACAGCCTTATAGTCTAGGTTTGTGTCACGACAGTCTTATAGTCTAGGTTTGTGTCACGACAGTCTTATAGTCTAGGTTTGTGTCACGACAGCCTTATAGTCTAGGTTTGTGTCACGACAGAGTCTTATAGTCTAGGTTTGTGTCACGACAGAGTCTTATAGTCTAGGTTTGTGTCACAACAGAGTCTTATAGTCTAGGTTTGTGTCACGACAGAGTCTTATAGTCTAGGTTTGTGTCACGACAGCCTTATAGTCTAGGTTTGTGTCACGACAGCCTTATAGTCTAGGTTTGTGTCACGACAGCCTTATAGTCTAGGTTTGTGTCACAACAGCCTTATAGTCTAGGTTTGTGTCACGACAGAGTCTTATAGTCTAGGTTTGTGTCACGACAGCCTTATAGTCTAGGTTTGTGTCACAACAGTCTTATAGTCTAGGTTTGTGTCACAACAGCCTTATAGTCTAGGTTTGTGTCACAACAGTCTTATAGTCTAGGTTTGTGTCACGACAGCCTTATAGTCTAGGTTTGTGTCACAACAGCCTTATAGTCTAGGTTTGTGTCACGACAGAGTCTTATAGTCTAGGTTTGTGTCACGACAGAGTCTTATAGTCTAGGTTTGTGTCACGACAGAGTCTTATAGTCTAGGTTTGTGTCACGACAGTCTTATAGTCTAGGTTTGTGTCACGACAGAGTCTTATAGTCTAGGTTTGTGTCACGACAGTCTTATAGTCTAGGTTTGTGTCACGACAGCCTTATAGTCTAGGTTTGTGTCACGACAGAGTCTTATAGTCTAGGTTTGTGTCACGACAGAGTCTTATAGTCTAGGTTTGTGTCACGACAGAGCCTTATAGTCTAGGTTTGTGTCACGACAGCCTTATAGTCTAGGTTTGTGTCACGACAGCCTTATAGTCTAGGTTTGTGTCACGACAGCCTTATAGTCTAGGTTTGTGTCACGACAGCCTTATAGTCTAGGTTTGTGTCACGACAGCCTTATAGTCTAGGTTTGTGTCACGACAGCCTTATAGTCTAGGTTTGTGTCACGACAGAGCCTTATAGTCTAGGTTTGTGTCACGACAGAGTCTTATAGTCTAGGTTTGTGTCACGACAGCCTTATAGTCTAGGTTTGTGTCACGACAGAGTCTTATAGTCTAGGTTTGTGTCACGACAGAGCCTTATAGTCTAGGTTTGTGTCACGACAGAGCCTTATAGTCTAGGTTTGTGTCACGACAGCCTTATAGTCTAGGTTTGTGTCACGACAGCCTTATAGTCTAGGTTTGTGTCACGACAGAGCCTTATAGTCTAGGTTTGTGTCACGACAGCCTTATAGTCTAGGTTTGTGTCACGACAGAGTCTTATAGTCTAGGTTTGTGTCACGACAGAGTCTTATAGTCTAGGTTTGTGTCACGACAGCCTTATAGTCTAGGTTTGTGTCACGACAGCCTTATAGTCTAGGTTTGTGTCACGACAGCCTTATAGTCTAGGTTTGTGTCACGACAGAGTCTTATAGTCTAGGTTTGTGTCACGACAGCCTTATAGTCTAGGTTTGTGTCACGACAGCCTTATAGTCTAGGTTTGTGTCACGACAGCCTTATAGTCTAGGTTTGTGTCACGACAGCCTTATAGTCTAGGTTTGTGTCACGACAGAGTCTTATAGTCTAGGTTTGTGTCACGACAGCCTTATAGTCTAGGTTTGTGTCACGACAGCCTTATAGTCTAGGTTTGTGTCACGACAGCCTTATAGTCTAGGTTTGTGTCACGACAGAGTCTTATAGTCTAGGTTTGTGTCACGACAGCCTTATAGTCTAGGTTTGTGTCACGACAGCCTTATAGTCTAGGTTTGTGTCACGACAGCCTTATAGTCTAGGTTTGTGTCACGACTGAGTCTTATAGTCTAGGTTTGTGTCACAACAGTCTTATAGTCTAGGTTTGTGTCACGACAGAGCCTTATAGTCTAGGTTTGTGTCACAACAGAGTCTTATAGTCTAGGTTTGTGTCACGACAGAGTCTTATAGTCTAGGTTTGTGTCACGACAGAGTCTTATAGTCTAGGTTTGTGTCACGACAGAGCCTTATAGTCTAGGTTTGTGTCACGACAGCCTTATAGTCTAGGTTTGTGTCACGACAGCCTTATAGTCTAGGTTTGTGTCACGACAGCCTTATAGTCTAGGTTTGTGTCACGACAGAGTCTTATAGTCTAGGTTTGTGTCACGACAGAGCCTTATAGTCTAGGTTTGTGTCACGACAGCCTTATAGTCTAGGTTTGTGTCACGACAGCCTTATAGTCTAGGTTTGTGTCACGACAGTCTTATAGTCTAGGTTTGTGTCACGACAGCCTTATAGTCTAGGTTTGTGTCACGACAGAGCCTTATAGTCTAGGTTTGTGTCACGACAGAGTCTTATAGTCTAGGTTTGTGTCACGACAGCCTTATAGTCTAGGTTTGTGTCACGACAGAGTCTTATAGTCTAGGTTTGTGTCACGACAGCCTTATAGTCTAGGTTTGTGTCACGACAGAGTCTTATAGTCTAGGTTTGTGTCACGACAGCCTTATAGTCTAGGTTTGTGTCACGACAGCCTTATAGTCTAGGTTTGTGTCACGACAGAGTCTTATAGTCTAGGTTTGTGTCACGACAGCCTTATAGTCTAGGTTTGTGTCACGACAGCCTTATAGTCTAGGTTTGTGTCACGACAGAGCCTTATAGTCTAGGTTTGTGTCACGACAGAGTCTTATAGTCTAGGTTTGTGTCACGACAGCCTTATAGTCTAGGTTTGTGTCACGACAGAGTCTTATAGTCTAGGTTTGTGTCACGACAGCCTTATAGTCTAGGTTTGTGTCACGACAGAGTCTTATAGTCTAGGTTTGTGTCACGACAGCCTTATAGTCTAGGTTTGTGTCACGACAGCCTTATAGTCTAGGTTTGTGTCACGACAGAGTCTTATAGTCTAGGTTTGTGTCACGACAGCCTTATAGTCTAGGTTTGTGTCACGACAGCCTTATAGTCTAGGTTTGTGTCACGACAGAGTCTTATAGTCTAGGTTTGTGTCACGACAGCCTTATAGTCTAGGTTTGTGTCACGACAGCCTTATAGTCTAGGTTTGTGTCACGACAGCCTTATAGTCTAGGTTTGTGTCACGACAGCCTTATAGTCTAGGTTTGTGTCACGACAGAGCCTTATAGTCTAGGTTTGTGTCACGACAGCCTTATAGTCTAGGTTTGTGTCACGACAGAGCCTTATAGTCTAGGTTTGTGTCACGACAGCCTTATAGTCTAGGTTTGTGTCACGACAGCCTTATAGTCTAGGTTTGTGTCACGACAGCCTTATAGTCTAGGTTTGTGTCACGACAGTCTTATAGTCTAGGTTTGTGTCACGACAGAGCCTTATAGTCTAGGTTTGTGTCACGACAGCCTTATAGTCTAGGTTTGTGTCACGACAGCCTTATAGTCTAGGTTTGTGTCACGACAGAGTCTTATAGTCTAGGTTTGTGTCACGACAGAGTCTTATAGTCTAGGTTTGTGTCACGACAGCCTTATAGTCTAGGTTTGTGTCACGACAGAGTCTTATAGTCTAGGTTTGTGTCACGACAGAGTCTTATAGTCTAGGTTTGTGTCACGACAGCCTTATAGTCTAGGTTTGTGTCACGACAGCCTTATAGTCTAGGTTTGTGTCACGACAGAGCCTTATAGTCTAGGTTTGTGTCACGACAGCCTTATAGTCTAGGTTTGTGTCACGACAGAATCTTATAGTCTAGGTTTGTGTCACGACAGTCTTATAGTCTAGGTTTGTGTCACGACAGCCTTATAGTCTAGGTTTGTGTCACGACAGAGTCTTATAGTCTAGGTTTGTGTCACGACAGCCTTATAGTCTAGGTTTGTGTCACGACAGCCTTATAGTCTAGGTTTGTGTCACGACAGAGCCTTATAGTCTAGGTTTGTGTCACGACAGAGTCTTATAGTCTAGGTTTGTGTCACGACAGAGTCTTATAGTCTAGGTTTGTGTCACGACAGCCTTATAGTCTAGGTTTGTGTCACGACAGAGTCTTATAGTCTAGGTTTGTGTCACGACAGAGTCTTATAGTCTAGGTTTGTGTCACGACAGCCTTATAGTCTAGGTTTGTGTCACGACAGAGTCTTATAGTCTAGGTTTGTGTCACGACAGAGCCTTATAGTCTAGGTTTGTGTCACAACAGCCTTATAGTCTAGGTTTGTGTCACAACAGCCTTATAGTCTAGGTTTGTGTCACGACAGAGTCTTATAGTCTAGGTTTGTGTCACGACAGCCTTATAGTCTAGGTTTGTGTCACGACAGCCTTATAGTCTAGGTTTGTGTCACAACAGCCTTATAGTCTAGGTTTGTGTCACGACAGAGTCTTATAGTCTAGGTTTGTGTCACGACAGCCTTATAGTCTAGGTTTGTGTCACGACAGCCTTATAGTCTAGGTTTGTGTCACGACAGAGTCTTATAGTCTAGGTTTGTGTCACGACAGAGTCTTATAGTCTAGGTTTGTGTCACGACAGCCTTATAGTCTAGGTTTGTGTCACGACAGCCTTATAGTCTAGGTTTGTGTCACGACAGTCTTATAGTCTAGGTTTGTGTCACGACAGAGTCTTATAGTCTAGGTTTGTGTCACGACAGAGCCTTATAGTCTAGGTTTGTGTCACGACAGCCTTATAGTCTAGGTTTGTGTCACGACAGTCTTATAGTCTAGGTTTGTGTCACGACAGTCTTATAGTCTAGGTTTGTGTCACGACAGAGTCTTATAGTCTAGGTTTGTGTCACGACAGTCTTATAGTCTAGGTTTGTGTCACGACAGCCTTATAGTCTAGGTTTGTGTCACGACAGCCTTATAGTCTAGGTTTGTGTCACAACACCCTTATAGTCTAGGTTTGTGTCAAGACAGAGCCTTATAGTCTAGGTTTGTGTCACAACAGCCTTATAGTCTAGGTTTGTGTCACGACAGAGCCTTATAGTCTAGGTTTGTGTCACGACAGCCTTATAGTCTAGGTTTGTGTCACGACAGCCTTATAGTCTAGGTTTGTGTCACGACAGAGTCTTATAGTCTAGGTTTGTGTCACAACAGAGCCTTATAGTCTAGGTTTGTGTCACGACAGAGCCTTATAGTCTAGGTTTGTGTCACGACAGAGCCTTATAGTCTAGGTTTGTGTCACGACAGCCTTATAGTCTAGGTTTGTGTCACGACAGAGTCTTATAGTCTAGGTTTGTGTCACGACAGCCTTATAGTCTAGGTTTGTGTCACGACAGAGTCTTATAGTCTAGGTTTGTGTCACGACAGCCTTATAGTCTAGGTTTGTGTCACGACAGAGTCTTATAGTCTAGGTTTGTGTCACGACAGCCTTATAGTCTAGGTTTGTGTCACGACAGAGTCTTATAGTCTAGGTTTGTGTCACGACAGCCTTATAGTCTAGGTTTGTGTCACGACAGAGTCTTATAGTCTAGGTTTGTGTCACGACAGCCTTATAGTCTAGGTTTGTGTCACGACAGCCTTATAGTCTAGGTTTGTGTCACGACAGAGTCTTATAGTCTAGGTTTGTGTCACGACTGAGTCTTATAGTCTAGGTTTGTGTCACGACAGCCTTATAGTCTAGGTTTGTGTCACGACAGAGTCTTATAGTCTAGGTTTGTGTCACGACAGCCTTATAGTCTAGGTTTGTGTCACGACAGAGTCTTATAGTCTAGGTTTGTGTCACGACAGCCTTATAGTCTAGGTTTGTGTCACGACAGCCTTATAGTCTAGGTTTGTGTCACGACAGAGTCTTATAGTCTAGGTTTGTGTCACGACAGAGTCTTATAGTCTAGGTTTGTGTCACGACAGCCTTATAGTCTAGGTTTGTGTCACGACAGCCTTATAGTCTAGGTTTGTGTCACGACAGCCTTATAGTCTAGGTTTGTGTCACGACAGCCTTATAGTCTAGGTTTGTGTCACGACAGCCTTATAGTCTAGGTTTGTGTCACGACAGAGCCTTATAGTCTAGGTTTGTGTCACGACAGCCTTATAGTCTAGGTTTGTGTCACGACAGAGTCTTATAGTCTAGGTTTGTGTCACGACAGCCTTATAGTCTAGGTTTGTGTCACGACAGAGTCTTATAGTCTAGGTTTGTGTCACGACAGCCTTATAGTCTAGGTTTGTGTCACGACAGAGTCTTATAGTCTAGGTTTGTGTCACGACTGAGTCTTATAGTCTAGGTTTGTGTCACGACAGCCTTATAGTCTAGGTTTGTGTCACGACAGAGTCTTATAGTCTAGGTTTGTGTCACGACAGCCTTATAGTCTAGGTTTGTGTCACGACAGAGTCTTATAGTCTAGGTTTGTGTCACGACAGCCTTATAGTCTAGGTTTGTGTCACGACAGCCTTATAGTCTAGGTTTGTGTCACGACAGCCTTATAGTCTAGGTTTGTGTCACGACAGAGTCTTATAGTCTAGGTTTGTGTCACGACAGAGTCTTATAGTCTAGGTTTGTGTCACGACAGCCTTATAGTCTAGGTTTGTGTCACGACAGAGTCTTATAGTCTAGGTTTGTGTCACGACAGAGTCTTATAGTCTAGGTTTGTGTCACGACAGCCTTATAGTCTAGGTTTGTGTCACGACAGAGTCTTATAGTCTAGGTTTGTGTCACGACAGCCTTATAGTCTAGGTTTGTGTCACGACAGAGCCTTATAGTCTAGGTTTGTGTCACGACAGCCTTATAGTCTAGGTTTGTGTCACGACAGCCTTATAGTCTAGGTTTGTGTCACGACAGCCTTATAGTCTAGGTTTGTGTCACGACAGAGCCTTATAGTCTAGGTTTGTGTCACGACAGTCTTATAGTCTAGGTTTGTGTCACGACAGAGTCTTATAGTCTAGGTTTGTGTCACGACAGCCTTATAGTCTAGGTTTGTGTCACGACAGCCTTATAGTCTAGGTTTGTGTCACAACAGAGTCTTATAGTCTAGGTTTGTGTCACGACAGCCTTATAGTCTAGGTTTGTGTCACGACAGCCTTATAGTCTAGGTTTGTGTCACGACAGCCTTATAGTCTAGGTTTGTGTCACGACAGTCTTATAGTCTAGGTTTGTGTCACGACAGCCTTATAGTCTAGGTTTGTGTCACGACAGCCTTATAGTCTAGGTTTGTGTCACAACAGCCTTATAGTCTAGGTTTGTGTCACAACAGCCTTATAGTCTAGGTTTGTGTCACGACAGTCTTATAGTCTAGGTTTGTGTCACGACAGCCTTATAGTCTAGGTTTGTGTCACAACAGCCTTATAGTCTAGGTTTGTGTCACGACAGCCTTATAGTCTAGGTTTGTGTCACGACAGCCTTATAGTCTAGGTTTGTGTCACGACAGCCTTATAGTCTAGGTTTGTGTCACGACAGCCTTATAGTCTAGGTTTGTGTCACGACAGCCTTATAGTCTAGGTTTGTGTCACGACAGTCTTATAGTCTAGGTTTGTGTCACGACAGAGTCTTATAGTCTAGGTTTGTGTCACGACAGCCTTATAGTCTAGGTTTGTGTCACGACAGCCTTATAGTCTAGGTTTGTGTCACGACAGAGTCTTATAGTCTAGGTTTGTGTCACAACAGCCTTATAGTCTAGGTTTGTGTCACAACAGTCTTATAGTCTAGGTTTGTGTCACGACAGCCTTATAGTCTAGGTTTGTGTCACGACAGAGTCTTATAGTCTAGGTTTGTGTCACGACAGCCTTATAGTCTAGGTTTGTGTCACGACAGCCTTATAGTCTAGGTTTGTGTCACGACAGAGTCTTATAGTCTAGGTTTGTGTCACGACAGAGTCTTATAGTCTAGGTTTGTGTCACGACAGCCTTATAGTCTAGGTTTGTGTCACGACAGCCTTATAGTCTAGGTTTGTGTCACGACAGAGTCTTATAGTCTAGGTTTGTGTCACGACAGAGTCTTATAGTCTAGGTTTGTGTCACGACAGAGCCTTATAGTCTAGGTTTGTGTCACGACTGAGTCTTATAGTCTAGGTTTGTGTCACGACAGAGCCTTATAGTCTAGGTTTGTGTCACGACAGAGCCTTATAGTCTAGGTTTGTGTCACGACAGCCTTATAGTCTAGGTTTGTGTCACGACAGCCTTATAGTCTAGGTTTGTGTCACGACAGCCTTATAGTCTAGGTTTGTGTCACGACAGAGCCTTATAGTCTAGGTTTGTGTCACGACAGCCTTATAGTCTAGGTTTGTGTCACGACAGAGCCTTATAGTCTAGGTTTGTGTCACGACAGTCTTATAGTCTAGGTTTGTGTCACGACAGAGTCGTATAGTCTAGGTTTGTGTCACGACAGCCTTATAGTCTAGGTTTGTGTCACGACAGAGTCTTATAGTCTAGGTTTGTGTCACGACAGCCTTATAGTCTAGGTTTGTGTCACGACAGAGTCTTATAGTCTAGGTTTGTGTCACGACAGCCTTATAGTCTAGGTTTGTGTCACGACAGAGTCTTATAGTCTAGGTTTGTGTCACGACAGCCCTATAGTCTAGGTTTGTGTCACGACAGAGTCTTATAGTCTAGGTTTGTGTCACGACAGCCTTATAGTCTAGGTTTGTGTCACGACAGCCTTATAGTCTAGGTTTGTGTCACGACAGCCTTATAGTCTAGGTTTGTGTCACGACAGCCTTATAGTCTAGGTTTGTGTCACGACAGAGTCTTATAGTCTAGGTTTGTGTCACGACAGAGTCTTATAGTCTAGGTTTGTGTCACGACAGAGTCTTATAGTCTAGGTTTGTGTCACGACAGCCTTATAGTCTAGGTTTGTGTCACGACAGCCTTATAGTCTAGGTTTGTGTCACGACAGAGTCTTATAGTCTAGGTTTGTGTCACGACAGCCTTATAGTCTAGGTTTGTGTCACGACAGAGCCTTATAGTCTAGGTTTGTGTCACGACAGAGTCTTATAGTCTAGGTTTGTGTCACGACAGCCTTATAGTCTAGGTTTGTGTCACGACAGCCTTATAGTCTAGGTTTGTGTCATGACAGAGTCTTATAGTCTAGGTTTGTGTCACGACAGAGTCTTATAGTCTAGGTTTGTGTCACGACATATAGTCTAGGGCTCTACAGTGCAAGCATTTCACTCGCATTTGCCCCTAAAAATAGATTCGTGCAAACCGGAAAAATCATTTAGGAGCACAGTGTGCGAGTAATAGTTGTGCGTAATGGGCAAGTCAAGGCGCAATTGTCATTTAATATTATACACAGAGCAGTGCGGACCTTCACTATGAGAAGCTATGACATCTAGCTATTCAGCCCTGCGTTCGACAGCTCTGTAACAACTCATCTCGTGAGTCACGTTGTTTCTATGTGCAACGAAAACTCCAATGGTTTAACATGCTTTGCATCCTCGCTGGTTCCTGTTTCAATGTCAGTCACTCCTCTTCATACACTGACAAAATGAAAAAACAACACAAACACAATTAATCGATCAATATTTCTTTTTTACCTACTTTTTCTCCTCCTTTTTCTGTGATTTTTCTCCCATCCCAATTTCCTCTCGTGCCAATTCTCCCTCCCCTGTCCTGATCATTGCTCGCATGTGCCCCCCACTGGCGTAGGGAGGATAGAAGCCCATCACATGTCCCCTCCGATACATGTGGAGGCAGCCTGTCACTTATTTTCACCTGCCAGCGCGGACTCTCATTGGCGAGGTGTAATGTGTGGGAGGCTCACACTACCCTCGACATCTCCTGTCCTTGCTGTGCAGGCGCCCTGACCGACCTGTAGGAGTCGCTGTTTACAACGACAGATTACCACCCATCGACCCCCCTCCCGCTAACTCTGCCAATTGAGTCAGTATGACGGCCGGCCCAAGCCAGAGGCAACGCTGACAGCTGGATTCGAGACCGGTGTCTCTTGCGTTGGTGACGAGCACAATGTCCGCTGCGCCACCCAGCCGCCTTCCAATTAATCGATCAATTGTAACAAAAAATACCAAATTTACCAAACGATAACAAATGCATTGTTTGCTCAATCAACAGGTTTATTTATACAGCAGCAACATATTGCATTCGAACAACACTCACAACATTGCATAGTATATTAAACATATAGAAACGTAGAGGCCTAGACATATTAACCGCTGTCGCACCGTCCGATGGAAGGATGTGTGGGCGAGCTCCACATAATATGTGGCTACAAAAGAATTTAAAGCATGTATGTATTTAACAAACTCAAACACTGTTTTATATTAACTTAATAAATATGCAACATTTAGGGCCACATCACACCAGCTATTATTTTTTTTAATCCACTTTTTCTCCTTTTTTTCTATTTTTCTCCCATCCCAATTTTGCTGTGCCAATTCTCCATTCCCCTGTCTTGGACGTTGCTCGCATATGCCCCCCCACTGGTAGGTTGTAGGGAGGATAGAAGCCTTGCATCACGTGTCCCCACGTGCAGAGGCAGCCCGCAAAGACGACTTACATTTACATTTACATTTAGTCATTTAGCTGACGCTTTTATCCAAAGCGACTTACAAGTTCTGTGCGACAAGACAGCAAGAAGGGTATAACTCTATCAGCTGAGTAACAATGTTCATCAAAGTGTTGCGTGTTACAGTGTAGGTTAGTTTATTAGGACAAGTGCATGACAGTAAGGTTAGTCGGGGTTAGTTTTTTTTTTTTTTTTTTTTTTTTTTTTTTTTTATCATTTCAGATAATGGTTGAAGAAGTGAGTCTTTAGTCGACGGCGAAAGATTGGACGGGATTCGGCTGTCCTAACTGGGATGGGTAGTTCATTCCACCATTGTGGGGCAAGGACTGAGAATAGGCGGCTTCTCTTTGATGACCCTCCGGGAGCTTGGATAGGAGTAGATCTGAGGCAGCCAGAAGATGCAGAGCGTAGGGGTCTTGAGGGTGTGTAGTTAGAGACCATTGACCGGAGGTAGGCGGGAGCGGTTCCCTTTGCCGCACGGTATGCTAGGTCGAGGGCCTTGAAGCGGATACGTGCAGCAATGGGGAGCCAGTGCAGGTCCCTAAGAAGTGGGGTGACATGGGCCGACTTCGGTAGGTTTGAGATCAGGCGGGCCGCTGCATTTTGAATGAGTTGAAGAGGCTTGGTGGCAGTGGCCGGGAGGCCAGCTAGCAGTGCGTTGCAGTAGTCGAGGCGGGAGATGACTGTTGATTGGACGAGGAATTGGGTGGCTTCTTTTGTCAGGAAGGGGCGTATCCTTCTGATGTTGCTCAGGAGGAATCTGCAGGTTCTGGTTGTCGCTGCGATGTGAGCAGAGAAGTTCAACTGGTCGTCGAGGACAACACCAAGGTTCTTGGCGGTCGGCGATGCGGTCACAGCTGCATTCTCGACTGTGATGGAGAGGTCGATCAGGGGGGAGGATTTGGCCGGCAGGTGGAGCAATTCTGTTTTGCTTAGGTTCAGTTTGAGGTGGTTGGTCGTCATCCAGGCGGAGATGTCGGACAGACAGGCCGAGATCCGCTCAGAGACGTGGATATCTGAGGGAGGGAAGGAGAGGAAGAGTTGAGTATCATCGGCATAACAATGATATGAGAAGCCATGAGACGTGATAATGTTACCCAGTGATTTAGTGTAGAGGGAGAAGAGAAGGGGTCCTAGGACCGAGCCCTGGGGGACACCCGTCCGGAGGGGGCGGGTGGCCGACAGAACTTCAAACTGGAAATGGTAACAACAGATGAGGTGCTCAAAAAAACTGAGCGCCCTCCAACAGAACAAGGCCACTGGCCATGACAACATCCCCTCCAAATTCCTCATGGACTCAGCAGCCGCCATCACCCCAGTCATCACACACATAATAGACCTCTCCCTAAAACAGGGACAAGTCCCCAAGGACTTCAAAATTGCGAGAGTGACCCCTCTGCACAAAAAGGGCAGTAAATTAGACCCAGGCAACTACCGCCCTGTTTCTATTCTCACCTCCACCTCGAAAACCATGGAAAACATTGTCTACGAACAGGTTGAAAAGTACTGCAGTAGATTCCCAAGCTAAATAACGGTTCTGCTCTGTATCAGAACCGGGTGGTTAGTACTCTGCGTTGTTTCAATAACTCTAAAGCTCTGGGAATTACTTATTATCTTCTCAGCGGTGCAGGCGGAGAAATCAGGAGGAAAAGGTAGTTAGCAACAGCTGTTTAATCAAAGTTAAGAGTTGTATACAAATTACAATAAAGAATGCTATAAAATATTCAAGGTACCGGAGCACTATGCCGCTCTCGTCCTATCTAAGAAATCAGATTTAAAGAATGATAGTTGATAAGTTGTTGATGGTCTTTGTTGTCTGGCTGACAACCAAAGTATAGTTTTGTTTTCCCTCCAAAAGCGATGTCCTTTGTTCTCCTGCTGACCTGCCCGCTTGGTGTGGATGAGATGGTAAGAGGTGTTGTCCTGTGAGTTGGGTTTCCAGAGTGTCTCTCCCCATCACAACATCCCATTTTATCTCAAGGCCCAGCGTCTCGTTGTGATGACATCATAAGCTGTGGTTTGTCCAATCACAGCCTCTCTATGTTTGAATGCAAACGGAGGCGGTCCTTACACAGTCAACAATATATACTTTCATTTGTTTCATTCAATCTATCAATCTACCTTAATACATTGCATTATTGATTTCATAACATATATATTTGAATTGTAATTGATCACCTAAACACAGAGATATTATACTTGAACACATTTCTTATCATTATTACCTATTTTCACTTTAAGTGAAAACGAATTACCTAGTTTAAATATGACTTCAGAATTCTTACCCCAATATAAACAAACCTATTCTATTTATATTTTAACTTACATCATCTGATTTTACACAGTTTATACTTTTAGCTTTCATTTACTATACATTCTTCCATATCAAAAACTAAGTTGTTTATGAGGTGTGTGTGTCATGCATGTGTCCTCTGTGTGTGTGTGTGTGTGTGTGTGTGTGTGTGTGTGTGTCTAAATGGGTTATCAGACCTTTGATGGTCACATGCAGCCATCAAATACCAACTGCATGTGACCTAATCATTGTCTTTGGCAGACCAGTTGGCCACATTGATGTCTCCTAAAAGGAGACACATGTTTCTCTAGAATTTCCTGCCCTTTGTTCTTACACACCCCCTAAGGGGAAGTAAGTATTACCCCAGCTGCCACTATATGCAAATGACCTCCTGGAGTGAACACCAGGTCTTGGTAACACATTCTATGAAACTATAGTTAAGGGCCAATTGTTTCACTTCGACTGTTTCTACACATTAGTTTGCTTTGAAATCCTATGATGATGATCTATGTCCCAAAATCTACCACATTTCCACACTCGGATAGTTTATCTATCCTTAATATGTCAAACATAGATATCATATTAGGATAAAATACATATGGGTTGCCACACTCAGATCCTAAAATTCAACCTAACATTCGTTTTCTATATCTCTTTCTTATATGTAATTATAAATTCAAACACCTTTATTAGCAGTTTCTGTTTTTGTGTCCCGTGTACAGTCTTTAACAACCTGTTTTCGTACCAAGATCAATTTCCATTGGTTTCAACTGTGATTTGTCAAATTCTGACTTGTAGAGTGAGGAGCGGGGTCAATGCCTTCTAAATCGACCTGGCCTCCTCCATATCGCTCAGAGCTGGTGCAGTTCACGACTGCTGAATGGTGCCACCCATTCTGGGAGGAGGAATTAGAAAGCAAATTGCCTTTCTATCACACCCCGTCTTCTGTCGAGAACATCCTGACTCGTGTTGACCTCTATTAGGGGGTAGGACCCCCTGCTGTATTTTTCTATTGCTGTCACAGCGGTGGGGAGGTCGTCGCTGGCTGCTCAACCCCCGTTGACCCTTGGATTAGTGGAAGAGGTTTGCTTTTCTCCCCCTCCGCCTGGTCGTTGATAGGGGCGATAGCAGCTCCCCCCTTTCGCTTGTAGACCCCCTGGTCAATGGTTAAGGTCTTGCAGCCCGTCTGTTGACAGCCGGAGTTGTTGCTGAGGCCTAGCCGCCTGTCTCCTCGTTGGTTGCCTGTCGTTTCCCTCTGAAGCCTCAAGACCCGGTCACTGCGTTGGCCGGAACTCTCCCGGCCTGAGAGGTAGACTTCTCCTGGTTCTTCTCTAGGTGCCCTGCAGCGTTGGAATTCCCCATGGACCTTTGGGTAGACACTAGCCAGTGTCTGGTTCCCCAATCTCCCATTTGTATCCTGCAGTGAATATAGATTTCGCTTCGGGACAGTGCAGGTCACTTCTACCACAACAATTGATTGAGAATCCATACTTTTCCTCCCTCAGACACTCTTTACTGGTCTGAGTTTTGACAACTTTCTTTTCCAAATCATTTATCTATATATTTCATGGCTTCTAGATCATTAATTTTCAAAATTCTGAAAAATTCACATGGCTCTCATTATATTATGCTGTCAAAACAGTATACTCCACCACCCTTCGATGTGGAATATACATTCAAACATCGTGACCTTCGTCCCCGGACAGCTGCACCCCGGCCCGGACGGTCAGCACTGACACATCCACTCTCCCAGTAATCCTGTGTGTATGGCAACAAATCACAGTCCGCCTTAAACACACATCTACCACACTCTCCGCCAGCCTTCATCAAGCCCACAGAGTCCCCCACAAGCCAATCATCAATTGCACATGTTCACACCCTACACAAAGACTAACTTGGCCAATAGCGACCAAACCTATTGAGCTTTATTAATGTACAGAGAATCATGCTTCCCAACACTTTCACCAATCACGACACACCCCCAGCCCCTAAAACCGGGTATTCAATGGGCGGAGAACAAAAATCCATGAACCAGCTCATATCCATTCACTTTGTTCCCAGTCCATTTTATTTTATATACTACCCTGTCCTGATGTGTCGAGATCACTCCCAGCTTGCCAGGTACCCTAAGAAAAAATATATAGAAAGAAAGGAAACAGAAAACAAAACATACAAAGAAAAACCATGCCAAACCAATAAATGGAAAAATAAACCAAACTTGTGAGTTTTTTTTTTTTTTTTTTTTTCAACTAATTTTTAACCTATCATCTAGAGGCTTATGCACCCCTGTATTAACTAAGAAACAAAAAAGGGAAATCAAATGAATAAACAAAATGAACGCTCCCGGCCTAAGTCAGGAATTGCAGGTAACACACCAGAAAAGAGAAGTTCTACAGAAAAATAAAAGTAAACATCTATTTCTATTACTCATAACTGTTAATACCCATCTATCAATACTATAAAAAAACTAGAAACAACTATGGGTCTTTTTAATCTCCCAATCATGCACTCCACCCTTTGACCAATCTGAATATTGACCAAGCATGGATAATTTACTGACCACTAGCTTCCGCATTGTCAATATTAACTGTTTAACATAATTAGATTTTCTTGTTAGTCTGATTAGTTCATGCATTTGTCAGTCACTCATACATCCGTTTTTAGTAACTTCCATTCATAATCTAATCACCTAGCCCCTCTATTTATTTTTTATTCTATTTTTATTCTAATCTAATTAGGAGCATTTTCTATTATTCAATATATCCCACCTTTACCCTAGTCAGTTGCATATATTTTTTATTCTGCCGGTGGCCTCTGCAGACATGACCTTTGAAAATTACCTTTCACTCCACAGATCCAACAACACTGGCGGTATCCCCCTTTGGGTTGTGGGACCCGGCGGGTCGCCCTCCTGTGATCGGATGGCCCTGGGGGCATCGGGCCCAGAGCATGTCCTGGCTGTATGCCATCATCGCCATGGTTCCCTGGAGCCTGTTCTGAGGAGAAAGCCACGTACCTATTTGGTTCAGTCACAGTTCCTTGAGCACATTCCCGAGAAAGGTGTCCGTGAGTCCCGCACGGCCAACATCCATTCGGATTCCTGCCTCTGCCTCCACCTCTTCCTCGTGGTTGCCACCCGAATGCTCCTCTTGACTTTTGTTGTTGTTTCGGCGCATGACCCCCTTGTGGCCCCAACTGGGCCCGTCTCTGGCCATCTGGTTCTCCATTGGAACCTGTCTCCCCTCCGGGCTGTGTGGACTGGATTAGGCCTTGGAGGTATTCCACTCAGGGCCGCCTGGGAGAAATGCGAGGCCCTGTGCGAGATTTAACGCGAGCCCCCCCCCCCCCCCCCCCCCAAAGGTAAAAAAAAAAAAAAAAAAAAAAAAAAAATATATATATATATATATATTTTTTTTTTTTTTTTATATATACAGTCAACATATTCTTAAATAATAGCGCTGCCCGAGGCGGGGCATGATACAGTCAACATATAGCAAAAGAGAGAGCGAGAGAGAGCTCCCGTTCTACAGTCAATATACAGTGTACAGAGAGAGAGAGAACATGTGTTTGTCATGTGTGTGTGTGTTAGAGAGAGACTAGAGCATGTATGACAGATTCAAAAGGACAAAGATCAAAAGAGAGAGAGAGAGAGAGAGAGAGAGAGAGAGAGAGACACATTGGAAAGAAATTGAAATGCTATTTGGCCCTAAACAGAGAGTACACAGTGGCAGAATACCTGAGCACTGTGACTGAAGATCCTTGAGCACAGCCTAGCCATCGAGAAAGGCCGCCATAGGCAGACTGTGTGTGTTAGAAAGAGAGAGAGAGAGAGAGAGAGAACATGTGTGTTTGTCATGTGTGTGTGTGTTAGAGACTAGAGCATGTATGACAGATTCAAAAGGACAAAGATCAACACTTAAATCCAACAAGAAGAGCAGGGTATACCAGAGAAACCAAAGCAAGGAGCCAATGGCCGACATCAGCTAAATAGGCTAGCCAGGTACTCTGTGACACCAGGCCACACACAGCTTTGGCCAATGGCCCAACGCTACACAAGCTACACAAGCTACACAAGCTACACCATTCACACACAGCACATGTCGTATCTCCAAATGTTGTGAAGTAGCATATGTTTTGCCTGGAAAAAAACATTGTTATTAACAAAACATTCGGGAGGGGAAGGAAGTAAGAGTGGGGTAATGTCATGACATTTTCATTAATCTTAGTTACCTGCACGAGGGCGCAGGGCGAAAGGCCGCGCAACACAGGTCTCCACGTTGACGAAAGGCCTCAGCGCGCCTCCCTCCACCTTCGCTCCCCACCCCTCCCTCCTGGTATAGTACGGGGGGCCACGGCTCCGGCCGAGGAGACTGGGTGTGGGGAGGACGTGGTGGGCCGACAGCCAGCCAGCCAGCCCACACATGGCGTCTGGCTAACAGTTAGCTCAATCAGGCACGTGGCTCTATGTAGCTGCATACAGCCAGGTGCTCTCACCACCAGCAGGCACACACCGTTAGCGTTAGCTACTAGTAGTATTAGCTACAGTAGTCGACCAGTTTGGCTCCAGAGAGAGAAAGACAGATCCACGGCGGGTATATAATAATATGTTGACTCACGGTCACTCACCATAACGCAGTATCAACGTCACGTGGAAGGAGACTTTCTTGGCCCCACGGTGTAATTTCTTCTTCTTCTTCTTCGAGTACTTTCCGGCAGACTGGACACCTTTCGGCGTATTGCTTCTTTTGAAAAGACATCCACTCGCCTCGCCTCGCTCCTCTGGATAGGTTAGCCGTTAGCTAAGCTAGCTACTAGCCGGCGACAGCATCATGGCGACTTGGCCCACGGTGTAATTCTTCTTCTTCTTCTTCTTCGAGTACTTTCCGGCAGACTGGACACCTTTCGGCATATTGCTGCCTAACAGATTTATCTGCTCACAAGTTCTCTTCTCCTTCTTTTGAAAAGACATCCACTCGCCTCGCTCCTCTGAATAGCGCTGAATTATCTACCTCGTGTGTCTTCTTCTTCTATTTGGTATTACGGCGGTCGGCGGACGGGCCGGAAACACTATCCTAAAATCTGTAGAGCAGCAAATCCGCAGAAACCGGAAAACTGCAGTCTGCAGAGCCAGGAAGTCAGACACATTCTACAAACGTGTCTAATGTGAAATATATAAGCATATAAGCAAAACTAGATTTTAGGTCTGTGATGAAAAAGGGCCTCGCGGGAAGGGGGGCCTCGCAAAAAAATTAAAAAAAAATTAAAAAAAATAATAAAAAATAATAAAAAAAAAAAAAAAAAAAAAAATTTTTTATTTTTTTTGTATTTATTTTTTGCGAGGCCCCCCTTCCCGCGAGGCCCTGTGCGACCGCACTGCTCGCACACCCCCTGAGGCGGCCCTGATTCCACTACCTGTCTAGCCTCGGCTAGCTGTCGTTCTAGAGGGAGGCACGTCTTCCCCTCTTCCTCCACCCTGGCCCTTGTTGACTGACTCCTAGTCATCGGGCCACATCCCTCAGTTTGGTACTGATGGTGGGGGTGGAGAAAACCTGGGCACGAGACACAGGTGGGCTGTAGAAACTGTTCATGTATTATCCCATACCTGTTGTTGGTCTCCGTACGGCCAGCGTCAACTCCCTGGGACTGCTGCAACAACATCGCTCTCCTCAGTTGCTTTCTTTGTCTCTTGGTTAACTGGCAGTCACCTGCAACGGACACTTCAGCGTGGATCGACTCGGGTAATACAGTTGTCTCTGGGTCGCTCGCTGCAACGACTCCCTGTGGCGGAGTAAAAGACATTATTTCCAGTCCCTCCGTCACACTGGACACTAGCGGGGAGTCGATCACATTCCAGTCAATCAGGTTAACGTCACTGTTCAATTCGGTCAATGTAATGTCTGCAGAGGTTATCGGCATTACCCCACTACCGGCATTATTTCTTTTCATCACCTTTCGTAATCTCTTTTTCTGTTTCCTGATTTGGGTGCGCATTCTATACCGGCCTCCTATTTTACATTTAAATACAAGGTTCTGTAATGGCCTGAATATCTTTGGCCATTTTTTCGTCACTTTTATTGTGACATCTCCAGTCGTTGAAATAGACAGATTGTCTACTCTTTCTATGGTTAGTGCATCTAACCCTCCAGTTGCTCCTATCTGTGTATTTTCCATTCTCACCTTTCTTCAAACACTCGTAATACCACCGTTTGGAAAGCAAGTTTCTCTGTATTCAAACTATTTTTACCAAACTTGAGTTAATTTCACTCACACTTATATATTGGTGCAAACAGGAATTGATAACTCGCTGTGTGATACTATACCCCCCGACTTTCAACAGTCTCTTTGATTTCCCTGTTGGGGTTCGGAATTGTCAGCGCTGGCCGTCCGTCCTGGAGCAGCTGTGAAGAGAGAAGAAAAAACATACACTTAATTATCAGTGACATTTCCCGTTCACAATCCATAATTTATCTTTAAGGATGGAATGTCGGGCATCTCCTATACTAAAAATCACTTGAGAGCATTTGTGCAATTTTCGTTTTGATTTATCAATGACACAGCCTTAATCTTTTTTCAGTTGTCTCCATTGGAAAACCAGAACTCTCAATCCCGTTGTCATGATCCTCCTTAACACAACTCCGGGGAACTTATTTTGCATCAGCCTTCTCCTTCTGTTGGTCAATCAGAAATTTGTAATTTACAGCCTATCATTTCTAAACATCTGTATTGGACATGGTAATTTAGGTGAATAATCTCACTTTTACTCTAATTGTTCTTTGCAAATGACTATGTGTATAATTACGCTTTATCTTCGCTTCTATGTGTAACTATATTTATTTCTGTCCGTGAAAGCCTAACAATGTATTCCGCTCATATTACATTATACATATCAGTACCATACATATTTCACACACAATTACTATATTACCCCCGTAACACCTAACCATTTAGGTGTTAAAACGCGCTTCTCACGAGAACAGAAATCAATTTTCAGTGTCTTATGTCACTGAAGTCCCCGTGCATTTAGAACAGTGTCACACAACCCGTTCATAAACACAGGCGCCGACACCATCCCCACATTGAAATCCCCGCCGACCAATGACATCCCACTGGTCAACTCGTCCTGTGGCCCATGGCGTCACCCCCAGTTTGCAACCTGGAACGCGAAACCCCGGGCCTCCTACTCAAGGATATCCAAAATTCATTCCACTCACAACCACTGCCACACACATACAGCACCTCTGACACCAATCAACCACCGTAACCACCGTCACCCAAATAACCACACACAATATAACCCAATGCGCGTAGTGTGGCAGCAAGCTTTTGACGAGTGCACGCATAGCGCATCCCCGTTAATGCGCGGTGGCAGACAGCGAGCCCACCCCCGCCACGACGTCCAGCAGTCCCCGTACCCCCGCTAAAATAAAAATGTGCGCAGTGTGGCAGCGAGCATCGACGAGTCGCACACATAGCGCATCCCCGTCACCGCGTGGAGGCAGACAGTGAGCTACGATGATCTGTCTACCCACACCCCCATCACAGGCGCAGCCGAGCAGAGTAAATATGCTCTGACTTACGGCCCACCAACATGAACGCCACACAAAAAACACTGACACGGAGTCCACCGCGTTGCCCCGTGTCAGCAGCGCTACATTTCTCTGTTAAGTCAAGAAACCGGAAGGTGGCCGGAGACCTGGAGAGAGCCAGAGAGTACGGCCCCATCGCCGGTTGAGTACGACATCATTGCCCTAACGCCAGCCAATACCACTACCAGCACTAGAAATTCCCTAAAAATAACAATAAAACTGAAAATGGAACAACAACATACACTAAACAAGTCCCAAACTCAACCAACTGCCTTTGAACCCTACAGTAAACAGCAATAAACAATAAACCCAGCACTACACCGCGTTTGAAACCCATAAAGAAAACACCATACTATATACAGGCCCAAAACTAGGAGAGAAAGAGAGAGCGTTTCGGGGGGGCCGAGGGGGGAAGAAAATATGGAAGAGAGGCGGCGTGGGAACGAGAGCCCTCGTTCATACCACACCACATCACAACATAGTCTGTGCCCATACCCATGAGGGGAGTGAGGGGGAGGGAGTGAGCGAGAGGGAGAGAGCGAGAGGGGGGGGGGAGAGAAAGAGAAAGGGGGGAGGTGAGAGGGAGAGAGGCGAAAGGGAGATGGAGGGAGGAGAGAGAGAGAGAGGGGGGGGGTGAGAGAAGGAAAGAAAGAGAGGGGGGGGGGCGAAAGAGAGAGGGAGGGGGTGAGAGAGAAAGAGAGAGAGGGAGGGGGGGGTGAGAGAAGGAAAGAGAGAGAGAGAGGGGGGGTGAAAGAGAAAGAGAGAGGGAGGGGGTGAGAGAGAGGGGGGGGGGGTGAGAGAAGGAAAGAGAGAGAAGGAAAGAAGGGGGGGGTGAGAGAAGGAAAAAGAGAGAGAGAGAGGGGGGGGTGAGAGAAGGAAAGAGAGAGAGAGAGAGAAGGGGGGGGGTGAGAGAAGGAAAAAGAGAAAGAAAGAGAGAGGGGGGGGGGGGGGGTGAGAGAGAGTGTATGAGGGGGAGGGGGGGCCAAGGCCCCACAATCCACCACCAGATTAAAGCACAACAATCTAATCTCACTTTACCAGTACACCAACCCCCTAATGAAAACGTTCTGTGAGCAGAACCCAAAAATACTTATCCTGTCCTCTGCTGTCCCCTACCGTATTCCCAAATAAACTCCACCTTCCCCTTAACAATGGACGCTTGGTGCCCCTACTAAGATGGACGCCGGCGCCCCTACCAAGATGGACGTCCCATCGCGAGACATCCCGAGAGCCCCGTCATACCATGACGTCAGCACTGTTAGCTTAGCATATTAGCTTCGTTAGCTCCGTCGCAGGCCGCTTCGTCGCAGGCCGCCAGACCGCGCACCCTTATGACGTCACAACCGGCGACCGCTTTAGCCGTTAGCGCGGCTAGGTAGCATTAGCTTAGCTTCTCCCATGATCCCATAAAAACGCTCCCCAATGACCCATCGACCCGTTTCGCCGCGCGGGCCGTCACCTCGCAATGTTAATATAACACGACATTCCCCACAACAGAACCCTAATCCCCTCAAAACGCCAGTGTAGTGATCTAAACAGAAATATAAAAACATAACAGCCTATAGGCCGCCACAAAACACTAGCTTGACCCCGCCGACGTCACCACCGGTGAGCTCAGAACGACTTCCGGGTCCCCGCAACATACTATCCCGTTCACCTAAAACATTATACAACTATTTTATAGAAGTCCAATGTGAAAATTTTTAAGTGCCTAACACATCCCCGTAATCCCAAGACACTATCGATCGACCTTATACATTTGAACCTACGCCTATTTGTCCGCCGCATCCTCCGGTCGCCTCAGAGGCTAATACAGTAGCCAACTGCCGCTGCGTTCCACGGGCCCCGAAAAACCAGCGTTATCATTACATTTCCCCACGGCTAACCGGTGACTTAAATTACATAATAACACAACAACATTCTCATACGTACCACCAATCATACCTAACCATAGCCATTCTCCAACCATTCAATCATACACGCTTCCTAACTACAAATAAAAATACAAACCTCCATTCACGCACATATTATCGTCTCTCGAACGTCGCACGGCAGCGCGACTAGTAAACACGAGACCAAACGTAATCGCACACACTTTTATACTGAATGTTTAAGCTTACCATAGCTTCATAATCGAATTCCCACTAAGTACTTATCAGTCATCTCGACCGAATTGTTTTTAAGTACTTATTCATTATTACAGCGTACGCAATCAACTAACACGCCGGTTTCGCTCAAGATTAAAAAGGGATCTCCGGACCCAATTCGATAATATGCCTAAGGACGAACATATATCTTCATTTAATTCGGCCGATTGGTTCCCGCAGATACGTCCTGTCTATCACGCGATCAGTCAGCAAACCATTCATTATTGAGCCTTCCTGAACACGCCGGCCCCTACCTTCTATTAATTACTACGTGTAATCGCACAAACCACGTTCCCTGATCATGCAGGTGCCAAATCATCTTTACCATACCTGATTTGCATGTTCTAAATAGCAACAGAGCCCTTCTTATACACAGCTCTCTCCCCATTCAGAACAATCAAATCTTAATCAACCCTTACCGCGCCCTCTTCCTGAGAATAATTTTTAGGGAATTTATATACTCAGAACGCGCCCCTGTCGCACACACCAGATTGCCGCGCTTCCTAGCCAGAAAAGCCTTTTATCTGCCGTCATGCGACGCTAATACCATTACACCATGATCAGATAGTCTGTGCACCCAATACGTCATCATATTACAACAATATGAGGTCTTTTAATTACTTCACATAATTCTACATGAAGCAATTCCTTTTCCCAACCCCTTGTTGTTCGAACAGAACAGCCCATTCTCCTCCAACACTCACCTCTCTCTCAGGAACGAAGCTCCCGCAGCTGTGTCCCCGTCGTCCGCTGATGAGGTCGATGAGTGAAGGGGAAAAAAATTCTCTTCCTGGGCCGCCGCTTGTTCACGGGTCGCGACACCAAAATGAAGTAGATTCCCAAGCTAAATAACGGTTCTGCTCTGTATCAGAACCGGGTGGTTAGTACTCTGCATTGTTTCAATAACTCTAAAGCTCTGGGAATTACTTATTATCTTCTCAGCGGTGCAGGCGGAGAAATCAGGAGGAAAAGGTAGTTAGCAACAGCTGTTTAATCAAAGTTAAGAGTTGTATACAAATTACAATAAAGAATGCTATAAAAGATTCAAGGTACCGGAGCACTATGCCGCTCTCGTCCTATCTAAGAAATCAGATTTAAAGAATGATAGTTGATAAGTTGTTGATGGTCTTTGTTGTCTGGCTGACAACCAAAGTATAGTTTTGTTTTCCCTCCAAAAGCGATGTCCTTTGTTCTCCTGCTGACCTGCCCGCTTGGTGTGGATGAGATGGTAAGAGGTGTTGTCCTGTGAGTTGGGTTTCCAGAGTGTCTCTCCCCATCACAACATCCCATTTTATCTCAAGGCCCATGGCAAATGGCAAATGTGACTGCAACTTGTTCCTGTTCGCAGACGACTCAGCCCTGCTGGTCTCTGACAAGAACAAGTTACAGGTTGAAAAAACCCTCAGCTCAGAACTCGGCAGAATGTGCACCTGGCTCGCTGATAACAAACATCATTACACCTGGGTAAAACAGAGTCCATTCTCTTCGGATCAAATAACAAACTCAGCAAGACCGACGGCTTCTCAGTTACAGTGGGTGACAATATTGTCACAAGGAAAGATGAAATTACATACCTGGGTTCCATCCTAGAGGCAAATATTTCCTGTGACAAAATGGCATCCAAGGTAATAAAAAAAGACGAACTAGATTCTTGTACTTGATCTCCTCTCTGGTAAACAAGAATACCCTGAAGACTCTGGCAGATACACTATACGACTAAGGTACCCATGTACATGTCAAAATACTTCCCAAAGGTCAGTGAATACCACGACCACAACACCAGAGGAAGCTCAACAAATCATGTTAAACCCAGATTCGGCTCAAACAAGGGACTAAACACGTTTCGCAATTATGCCACATCAGTGTGGAATGCCCTACCCAAAGCTGTGAAGGAATGTGAATCCCTACCCACATTCAAAACCACTCTCATTCATGCACCCTTATCTTCCAGAGGAGGACAGTTTCCTTCTGAAGCACAACTTAAGAAATGTCTCATCCTTCCAGTCGGGACCATTTGTCACATAGTGAGAGGTTCCACAGCTCAAGCAAACCCCCACCAATTGGTACAGGGCATGTATTTTGGTTTTGTTCTTCTCCTTAACACTTTAATCGCCGGGAACGCCGTAACTCGTCTTTGCTCGCCATGCTCATTCTGCCGAATACGCCGTAACTCGTCTTTGATATCAATATTTCAAAAATCTGTGATCAAAATCATATTTCTCCTCCGGAGACATGAGATGTACTGGTGAGCTCCACTCAACTGTCTAACGGTTCAAGAGCGCCATCTGGTGGCCGATCGGCAGATCGGCCAAGAGGGAGGGGCGCGCCAAACAGGAAGTGCTCATCCATATTTCGTCCGGGCACTCGCGATCGTTAGCCGGACTCCATCTCAACACACTGGATAATCAATCGCTCGCCCTAACTCAATAAACAACGTTATTTGGACGTATATAGTATTATACAACTTGGAAATGGTTCATCTATATCAACATCCCATAATCGAAAACTGTCTACTCCAAGCTGATCGTCCAACGGCGCGAGGCACATACGGTGAGTTTCAACGTTATTTTCTAACGTGTTCCATATAAACTGCTCTGATGACCATATGACCATAGCAAGCTACACTACAAGTTACTCTCGATTAAATATAGCTCAACTACAATGGAAGCTATCCCCAGAGAAATGTAGCAAGCTACACTACAAGAACACGTCAAAAATAGCTAGCTACATCGGCACTACTTTTTTTTTTTTTTACTTCGTGACCAAGTTTCCACCAAACAAATAGGCAGGGAAAAAAAATCTCAGTTTGATTATTTATTATAAAACTGAAACAAGCCCTCGGTCTGGCTTTTTGTGTCATCCTTTTAACATGAACTTGTATTACAC
Source organism: Notolepis coatsorum (assembly GCF_963971535.1). Classification (NCBI taxonomy): domain Eukaryota; kingdom Metazoa; phylum Chordata; class Actinopteri; order Aulopiformes; family Paralepididae; genus Notolepis; species Notolepis coatsorum. Next base: position 209,818 of record NC_140172.1, read on the forward strand.
ACTTCTTCAATATCTGAATTGTTTTACTTCATTTTACTAGTATTATGCTACCATGTATATACTACTACCAACTATGCTAATATGTCTATACTACTACAGTATGTACTCAGAGTATAACACTCAAGCTTGACACTGACAAACAATACTACTTATCCTTGGCCGCTAGATATGTACCACTACTGACTTGTTGTACACAATTTGTAAGTTGCTTTGAATGAAAGTGTCAGCTAAATGACCAAATGTATTTAAATATGTAACTCACAAAACATTCCATGGCCCCAAAATCATGTGGGGACCGCCCCTGGGGGTCCTGTCCCACAGGTTGAGAACCACTGCTTTTCCCTCTTTTTTCTTTTCTCCCCCCCAATAATATTGTTCATTTTCTGCCTACAGTGAAACATCATGATAGCAGCTATCTTAGTTAAAGCTGTTGACAAAGTGTACTGACTTGTGTGCTGTTTGGGAACAATTGATTTTCATCAGCTCACCTGAATGACGTGTCTTCAAGTTAGTGCTGGCGTTTTTTCAGTCAAACTCATAAATGTGTCCCAGATAGGGCCATGGAGAGTCATTGTTGTTATTGACATCATCATCTTCATCAATGCCATCGAACCCCTCTGCCATTTCGCAGATTGGTTCTTGTTCATGTAATCCGTTAAATTGCATTCATTCAATACGTCTGTGTTTTGATTTTCACTTCCTGCTTTGCGGCTGGAGTCCCGCCCTATCCTGCCTCTGATTGGCCTACCCATAACGTTTTGGCCTACCATACCCAATCGTGAGTCGTCACTCATATCTAAACAAACCAACCAATCATAGTGGGTTTTTTACGTGGTGTTTTTTTTCTCCTCGCAGATATTCTAGTCTAGACTGTTTCTCTCGAAAGTAGCGTGTAACGTTTCTCGTCGCTACGTTACTACTTCGTTCTATAAATAGCTCCGCTACAGAGACCGCTACCCTGGTTAAAAAGTAGCGAGCTACCAGCACGCTACTGAGAATTGTAGTTAAGCTATGTAGCTTCGCTACTTGTAGCAAGCTACTGCCCATCACTGCATATGACCCACACTAGACGAATGATATAACGTTGCCCACGGAATTATAAACGACCCCCCGCGCATCCGGTCAATATCAGATGATACGTAGTAACTTCTAGAAGTACCTCCAGTTGAAATTTTTCATCTGGCACCGATCGCTACCAAACTGTATTTGATCATCAATATAATGCATTTGGGGCTATAAATCAAGTTCTGGAGAAAGCTGCAGAAAACGATAAAAACATACTTATACTATATACCATATACCATATTTTAGACCATATTTTAGTATGAATATGTGAATGAAAAAGTATAACGTTGCTACACCCTGAACAATGGATATAGGACATTGAATGGGCCATAATAATGTCAATTTAGCAATAGAATTTAAAAAGTTATAGCCCTGCAAAGAAGGGGAACTTCTCCATAGACAAATAGAGCTGGCTAGGGATGGTAAATTATGAATTTAACCATGGCGATCAAAGTGTTAATTGTTATGCTATTGTTATGCTATTTTTATGCAAAGACAAGTAGCCAGGTGGGTACTTGGCGCACGGCACGACGAGTCAAGTGAAAGTTGTGGAAGGCATTTTTGTGTGCACGTGTGCCCGTGCTTCTGCTCAGAAAGGAGGGGGCACGGCGTGCCAACACGTCCCATGGGCACTGCACCACTGAACGTGAGTCTAAAGCAGGATATGCACCAGCATCTGAAATGCTATTTCCTGAGGGGGTGGGTATACTTCATGACTTGATAATTATGAAAAAGCTACCACTCCGGAAGGGCTATCATACCAAAATATCATCTACATATATATGTACGTTTCGTCACCTTGAGTGGTACCGACAAGTGAAATGTTGGCCTCTGGCCCGTGGACTAACTACTTGGATGTTGGCCTCTGGCCCATGGACTAACTACTTGGATGTTGGCCTCTGGCCCATGGACTAACTACTTGGATGTTGAATGCCATACAATATAATAGCCTGGTAACCTACAGTGCTCTTTTGATGGCCTTGTCACCCCCTTTCAAACTGTGTTGATGCCCCAAGGAGGCATTACGGTTCTATTACGGTTCTATATGTGTGCAAGGTGTATGGTGACAATTTGGGGGCGACAGTGGCTCAGTCATCAAGGTTCCCTGTTCGATTCCCGCTTCTCCTTGAGCAAGACCCTTAACCCATAACCGCTCCCGATGAGCAGGTTGGCACCTTGCATGGTAGCCTCTGCTGTCTGTCTGTGTGAATGTGAGGCATAAGTTGTAAATTGCTGCATTGAAGCATCCCTGGGTTTCTTGAAAGGCGTTATATAAATCAAAGCTGTTATTAGAACCCTATTATGCCAACATCAAGGAGGCATACAGCTCCTCACCACTACCACAGCTGGGCCGGTCGGACCACAACCTGGTTCACCTCAACCCCTGTTATGTGCCTCTGGTCAGGAGACAGCCTGTGACCAAAATAACTGTGAGAAGGTGGTCGGAGGAGGCTCAAGAGGCACTACAGGGCTGCTTTGAGGTCACATACTGGCAGGCACTCTGTGAGCCCCACAGAGAGGACATTGATGGGCTCACAGAGTGCATCACAGACTACATCAACTTTTGTGTGGACTCCAATGTTCCATCTAGGACTGTTACCTGCTACCCTAATAACAAGCGATGGGTCACTAAGGTCGGACATCAAAGCCCTACTGAACGAGAAGAAGAGGGCTTTCAACGCAGGCAACAGGGAGGAGGTCAAAAGAGTTCAGGGGCGTCTGAGAATCAACCTCAGAGAGGGCAAAGACAAATACAGGAGGAAGTTGGAAGGTCAGCTGGAGAACAATAACATCAAACAAGTGTGGACTGGAATGCAGACAATAACCGGCATCAAACCAGCGGGGGGAAGGGGAGTGGATGGAGATGTGGACCGGGCTAATGAGCTAAACCTGTTTTACAATAGGTTTGATACAGCGGCCCCGGCCAGTCTGGCCCCCCTCCCCCCCGACACTACTCCAGTTGCCCTGCCCACCCCCACACCTCTCAGCCCTTCAACTCGAGCAACCCCCTCCCTCCCCCCAACTGCCCACGCCCCCTCATCTCTGGTGCAGCCTGTCTGCCCCCCGCGGCTTGAAGACCCGCTCCTCCCCCCAACACCTGAGGCCCCCACAGTATGGCTCTCTGCAGACCAGGTGAGTACACAGCTGAGCAAGTTACACGCAGGCAAGGCTGCAGGTCCTGATGGGGTGAGCCCAAAGGTACTCAAAACCTGTGCCTCTCAGCTGTGTGATGTGCTCCAGCTCATATTCAACATGAGCCTGAGGCTGCAGAGAGTCCCGACACTGTGGAAAACCTCCTGTGTGGTCCCTGTCCCTAAGTGCCCGCGTCCCATAACGTCCAAGGACTACAGGCCGGTGGCTCTAACCTCTCACATAATGAAGACCATGGAGAGGTTAGTCCTGGAGCAACTCCGCCCGGTGACCAAACCCCACCTAGACCCACTCCAGTTCGCCTACCAGCCCCGACTGGGGGTAGAGGATGCTGTCAATCAATGTCATCATGTTCTTTGACTTCTCCAGTGCTTTTGATACCATAAGGCCTGGGCTACTGGGTGAGAAGTTAGAGGCGATGCAAGTAGAGGCCCCCCTGGTGTCCTGGGTTGTGGACTATCTGACGGGCAGACCACAGTATGTGCGCCTACGGAGCTGTGTGTCAGACAGACTGGTCAGCAACACTGGGGCCCGTCAGGGGACAGTCCTCTCTCCCTTCCTCTTCACTGTCTACACCAACGACTTCCACTATCGGTCAGAGTCCTGCCACCTTCAGAAGTTTTCTGATAACTCTGCGATAGTGGGATGTATAAAGGACGGTGATGAGAGGGAATACCGGGAACTGGTAGTGGACTTCGTCACATGGTGCGATAAAAACCACCTTCAGCTAAATGTGGCGAAGACCAAGGAACTGGTTGTGGAGCTGGGGAGGAGGAGGAGTGCACCTGTGACCCCCGTTTCCATCATGGGAGTTGATGTGGACATGGTTGAGGTGTACAAATACCTCCGTGTGCACATCGACAACAAACTGAACGGGTCAAAACATGCAGAGGCACTGTACAAAAAGGGCCAGAGCCGACTCTACTTCCTCAGAAGGCTGAGATCCTTCAATGTCTGTACAAGGATGTTGAGGATGTTCTATGAGTCGGTGGTGGCGGGCGCCTTCTTGTACGCTGTGACCTGCTGGGGCAGTGGACTGAGAGCAGGGGACACAACCAGGCTGTATAAGCTGGTCAGGAAGGCCAGCAGCGTAGTTGGGGTGGAGCTGGACTCTCTAGCGAGGGTGGCGGAGAGGAGGAGCCTTGCTAAGCTCCAGGCCATCAGGGAAAACCCCACCCACCCACTATACACAGACTTGGCTGACAGGAGAAGCATGTTCCGTGCTAGGCTCACTCTACCCAAATGCAGCACTGAACGGCACAGGAAGTCCTTCATTCCAACAGCCATCAGACTATACAATGCATCACTGTGCCTCACTGCATCACTGTGCACAGAGCGACTAGCGGCCTCCAGGCTCCACAACAGGGGGCAGCGACGGCTGCCAGACATTGACCTAGGACTAATAGGAACCCAAGGAGGACAATAACACTACCTGATAGAGCTGCCGCGATTACCGCATTACCGCGGTATCGCTGTTACATCACGGCCACCGCAGAGTAGGCTGAATACCGCGTCACTGCTGTTTTTTATAATAATAATAAGAAATTACCCTTCTCTCGTTGGGCTTGCGGCTCTGCAGATATACCCTACTCATCTATCGAGGTTCCAAGCGACCCTATTGGGTACCAGAAAAGTCACGTGAAACATTGCAGACCACTGATTGGTCAGAAGAGAGACGCGTCACACGTTGTAGCGCCATGCAGTGTGTTACCACCAATCGGCAAGCGCGTATTAGGTTTTTACTTCCTGAATGTCAGATCATCACAACACGGCTAATAACGTTAGCTTTAACTCTCCGCCGGAGTGGACTACGATCGCTCCTAAGGAGTACTAAACGAGACATAATGATTTTACTGTCTGCAACGAATGTTATAATAAAAGCCCTTCGTTCTATACACTTGTCTGATTGAAAACTTTATTAACAGACCGCAGAATGGGACAACTCAGCACGCTCTGAGCAAAGAAAGGAACTGAGATATGAATAGAGTATTGCTTGCCTTGCTATTGTCCGGTAAATACGCTGATGTTATTGAACGTATAACTATATGTGACCCGACGTGACCAAACCCGATTTGATCCGCTGAGAAACAAGTGCCAGAAAAGGAACAATTGTCTTGCTCTTCAGAAAATCGAAAAAAATCGAAATCTGTTTTTTTTTACATCTTTGAAATGTCAATAATGTGTTCTATTATTTGCTCTTATTTGCAAACTTAAATACAACTTGTAAATGAGGTAATTATTGTTATATAGTTCGACAGTATTGTCTCTCAATACTGTGGGAAAACTACAGGTGAGGGGATTTACGTGTGGGTCTGTCAGCTTAACAGGTACTTAAGAGGTGTTGAAACACACACAGCCAAACGCTCTCCTTTCTTAGCAGGGAGAAGAACAATGTTTATACACTTTATCTTAATGTTATAAGTTATAGCAACGCAACAAACGCAGTGTCCTGTCCATATAAAAAAGATTAAAAAAAAACGCGAGTCCGCGCGGGTGTATTGTCATTAAATTAAACAACATTAAAACACATTTAGAATGTCACGAATTTGATGAGCGAACGAATTTAATTCGAGTGAATTTATTGCAACCTAATGGTATAAGAAGTAAATTCATTCAATAGGGAAACTCAAAGAAAATAACAAACAAGTTATTATTATTATTATAGGACGCGTTGGTTGTTGTTGTAGACGAACGCGCGCTGGCAATTCATTTGATGACAAGACAAACGTCTTTCTGGGTCTGCATCCCCTTAACAATTGTGTGTATTGAGCTGTACTGTATTATTGCAACTTGGCTTGAATCCACAGCAATAAGCCAGATAAACAAAATTGTATTAACGCGATCCTCCGCCGTTTCCTCTCTCTCAGTGCTCCACTGTCCGGCTGGCTGCTCTGCCTGTCTGTCTGGCTACTCTGATCCAATCACATTCAGCGTTTCTCCCCCCCACCCACAGTCTGCGAATCAGAGCAGAGTAGGGCGGGTTTTCACGGAATGGAAAGTCTCTTTGCTTGTGAAGAGTGGCAGAAACCTTTCACTACCACACTACAGAAGGTTAACCCTTTCACTGCCACACTACAGAAGGTTCACTTGATTGATTGATTGAAAACTTTATTAACAGATTGCAGAATGGGTACAATACAGTACAGCTCAATACACACAATTGTTAAGGGGATGCAGACCAGAGAAAGACTTTCATCTTGTTTACATCAGGATCCCCCATTTTCAATTCATCATAGAAAATAATGTTATGAATGCCCGAAAACATTTGTGATGTCACAGTATAATGTCATAATCAAACATTCTAGAACATTTGTGTATCTATTCAACAATTCTCTCACAGCTACAGAAGGTTAACCCTTTCACTGCCACACTACAGAAGGTTAACCTTTAAATCTAAACATTTAAATGCTTATTGATGTAGCCTTTCCTTCAGCCAATACCTTGACCCCCAACATTACATGGCTTATGTGAGGCTTCCAACAAACCTTTCACTACCACACTACAGACGGTTAACCCTTTCACTACCACACTACAGAAGGTTAACCTTTCCTTATAATACATTTACATTTAGTAATTTAGCTTTTAGACTTACAAGGCAAATACTTCAACTGCCACAACAACTTGCCACAAGACAGAGTCATTGCCATAACAAAAGAGCCTGATGCAAGGTGTTAATGTCCCCAGAGAGAGGGGGGCCATGGAATACAATGCATTCTGGGTAAGGTTGTAGTTGATTAAATCACAGGTGTGAACCTCTCCACAAGTTCGAAGACCATTCATCTCTGAATGCGTTTACTGATATCTCCATGATTCATAGGATGTAGCTTGAAAAATATCCCACCAAAATGTTCAAGTGATGGCTTATTTTTAAGGTATGAATCTGTACTTTCACAATATGTAAAAAAAAAAAAATGAAGATCCCTCAACATGACCCTGAAGTCCATACCTGGTCACATATAATGTTAATGCCACAAAACGAATGCCTTTATTATAAAGTAGTAACTTTATAGTAATAATAATAAGAAAGGGTCGGGGGGGTTAGGGGTAACCACCCCTGCCCGCGACACCGAGTGAACGGCGCATGACCAGAGGGTAAACTTCGAATCCATGTTTCACTTTCAATAACTAATGCGTGCTTGCCGAATCCCAAACAATATTCATGCTGCAAAGTCATCCTCTAAAAATAGACATTTAGACTAGAGGCAGGCTATATGCTATAAAGAGTAGACTACTACTAAAAAAAAATGCATTCAAACTTTTTTTTTAAATTTTTTGTGTGCATGCGGTAATAACCGCGGCGGTAGGAAATATTTTGCAAATTTGTGCGGTAAGGAAATAATCAATACCGCGGCAGCTCTACTACCTGATGCATACTGCACCTTATGTGACACTGTGAATACTGTGAATATATATATATTTCAGTTAGTTAGATAGTTAATTATATTGACCAATTTGTTTACACTGCTGTGTTGTTTTTTACTACCTGCCCCCCCCCCTTCCCCCATGCTCAGTATATTTTTACTGTATTTATTTACTGTATATTTTATTTCATTTTTATTCTATTTTACTCTACTCTTATCCTAGGCAACTTGATTTGATTTGTGTTATTATTCTAATTCGTGACCTGTCCTGTCTAAATGTTTAAATGTTTAAATGTTGAGCGATTTGCAGTGTACAATTTCCCACGGGATAATACTAGTATTTCTATTCTATCATTTTAATGTCTTTATTATTTAATTAATAAAAAAGAAAAAAAAGTTGTAACCTTTTGTTTTGTTTTTTGTGTAAAGCACTTTGAGCTGCAATCTGTATAAATAAAGTTATTCTTATTTTACATTTATTTTCATTTAAATTAAATTAAATGTATTGTATTTTAAGACTTTAAAGAATGTCATGTTTTTAGACATGTCTATATTATTCAAATGGGAGCTAAATATATTATATTATAATTTATATATTACATTACATTACATTATATTATATCATACATATTATTTATATTATTCAAATGGACCTCAAACATGTTCCGTTGTGATGTCACAGTATGATGTCACAGTATGATGTCCATTGTGATGTCACAGTATGATGTCACAGTATGATGTTCCGTTGTGATGTCACAGTATGATGTCACAGTATGATGTCACAGTTTGATGTCACAGTATGATGTTCCATTGTGATGTCATAATCAAACATTAATCTAGAACATTTGTGTATCTATTCAACAATTCTCTCAGAAGATCTCAGATATCAGAAGACAAGTGAACAGCGCACTTGTTGTTTCTGGCTATTTGTCTGTAAAAAGGAAACAATGTCCTGTACAATCCTTAATGAGCTGCGTCTAGCGGGAAGGTTCTGTGATGTGGTTATTAAAGTCAACAGCACTGAGTTTAACGCCCACAAGGCAATCCTGTGTGGCTGCAGCGCCTATTTCAGGTAAGTTTAGCTTGGTTCAGGTTAGCTTGGTTCAGGTTAGCGTGGTAGGGATGGATGTTTCCGTCATCTTAGACGCTTCAATGAATTAATTTGAGTTGAATCATTTACTTTGACTGTGCTATAAGGCTGAGCCTGAATGTTCGAACATTCATTCGTTACGTTGGCATTCCAATTATAAATCAAAATTCGAATTTTTTATTTTTAATAATAATAATATATTTTCTATTCATTCTGTTTAAACCAATGGGGTTTTTCTTCACAGTTGCAGATAAAGATTAGGCTACACAAGTATTATAGTATTAAGATAACTGCTGAGTTATATTCATTAGAGAAAGTTGATTTAATAAAAAAAGGGACTCATTTAATCAGATTAATCACTTTATTCTAATTGAGGATTTAGTTTGAGGATATTTATAAAAAAAAAAAAAAAAAATTATTAAAAACAAAGGTTCGACCATTCGTTTGAAAAACCCTGACGAAGTTCGAATCCCAAAAACAGGCTTTGTGGACAGCCTTACTGTGCTAAGACCCTATACTGTACTTCTCCTGTAGAAAGATATTCTACTGTACTTCTACTATGAAAATATACTATACTTCTACTGTGCTAAGACCCTATACTTCTACAGTGAAAATATATATTAGTACACAGGACAGAATGTTGCTACTGTTTATTCATCAGATATCTCTATATTCTGCATCCGAAAGAACCCTCTTCACTCGCTGGAGCGACTCAGAGAAACCAGTCTACAGTATCCCTGGGGTGTCTGCGGCTATGATGCAGCTCATCATAGAGTACGCCTACACACATTTTGTGCCAGTGACAGCAGAGAACGTGGAAGAGCTTCTTGTGGCTGCAGACCAGCTTCTCGTCACTGGCATAGTAGGAGCGTGCTCTGACTTCCTAGAGGGCCAGCTGTCTCTGGAAAACTGTGTCGGCATCTGGAGGTTTGCAGACCTCTACTACTGCCCTGACCTGAGGTGCAAGGCCCATCTCTTCATTGTGTGCCACTTTGAGGAGATGCTGCGCGTCTCACAGGAGTTTGTGGAGCTCTCCCTGCAGCAACTGGTGGACATCATTGAGAGGGATGATCTGAACGTGAAGAGCGAGGAGACAGTGTTCGAGGCCGTCCTCCGTTGGATCGACCACTCCCATGAGGAGCGTAAAACACACATCCATTTGCTGCTGCCCAAGGTAACTAATTGTATTACTGTGCATTACATTAAAACAACACTAGGTTCCCTAGTACAGTGGTTCTCAAACATTTGGGTCCAAACTGTTCCCTAGCAACAGAATTCTAGTGAAACTGTCTACAACCGCTGTCTAAGTTGTACTTGCTTGTCTCTTCCCAGGTTCGCATGGGCTTGATGAAGCCTGGCTACTTCCTGATCAACGTCCAGAACAACCCTGTGGTGAGGGACAGCCACGACTGCAGGCCCCTCATCCTCAGCGTCCTGAACCCCCCTGGCTCTTACAAGCTCCCAAACCCCCTGACGCGCCCACGCCTGCCCCAAGAGGTCCTATTGGCCATCGGAGGCTGGAGTGGCGTCTGGGGGAGTGGTTCAACCAATGGCATGGAGGCTTACGATATCCGAGCCGGTGGCTGGATGGATGTGAGCGTTGAGCTGGAGAGTCCCCGGTGCTTCCACGGCACCGCTTATCTCCACGGTCTGGTCTACTGCATCGGCGGCAAAAACGGCAGGGAGTATTTGAACAGTGTGAGCAGGTTCAACCCCGTCACTTGCAGCTGGCTGCAGGCGGCTCCCATGCACTCACGCCGCAGTCGCGTCAGCGTGGTCGCATTGGACGGCTGTATCTACGCCATGGGTGGGTTCGACGGACACGTGCGACTGAACACCGCCGAGCGCTACGAGCCTGAAACCAACCAGTGGACATTGATTCCACCCATGCTGGAGCAGAGGAGCCGCGCCGGGGCAGCAGCCCTCCATGGCAAGGTGGGTGGAACTGAGGAACACAAGGTGGTAGATTAACACAAGGTGGGTGGAACTGAGGAACACAAGGTGGTTGATGAACACAAGGTGGGTGGAACTGAGGGACACAAGGTGGTAGATCAGAAATGTCTTTATTGCCAAGTAAGCTTGCACATACAAAAAATGTGTCTGGTGCATCAACATTAACTGACAATTAAAGTAGAATGAAATAAAATGGAATATATAAACTAAATTAGAATATTCTTTCTTATTACAGGTTTACATCTGTGGTGGCTTCAACGGGACAGAGCGTCTGCTCACAGCTGAGTGCTACAGCCCAGACACCAACCAGTGGACTCTGATCGCCCCCATGAGCAGCAGGCGTAGCGGACTGGGAGTTGCTGCGTACGGAGGACAAGTCTATGTGGTAGGTGCACACGGAGACAAATGCTTTATACTAGATATGTTTATAGATATGTATCATTTGACTTGCAATGCTGCTGTGATGCCCTCATTTCCCTAAGTGGATTAATACAGTGTCTGCCTGCCTGCCTTAACCATATACTAAAACATTCCTCTCATGTGTCCTGTCCTCAGGTGGGAGGGTGGAACAGAGTACACGTCCTGCGTAGCGCGGAGGCCTACAGCCCCTTGACTGACTCCTGGCGCGCCCTGCCCATCATGCTCACGCGCCGCAGCCACTTTGGCATCGGGGTGCTGGACGGCCTGCTCTTCGTGGTCGGAGGCTTCAATGGCTTCACCACCATCTCCAACGTGGAGTGCTACGACAAGAGCAGTGACAGGTGGACTGTAGCCAAGTACATGCAGATCCGGCGCAATGGCCTAAGCTGCTGCATAATAAATGACCTGCCTAACATGAGCCAGTACACCGCTCCCTGTGGTGCCCTGCACTGGAGGTTATTGCATGAGTACTAGTGAGGCAGTGCTTCACTAGTATACAGAAAAAAAAGAAAAACTATTATTAATATACATATATATATATATATATTTTTTTTTGAATATTATTTTTTATTGAAATGTTTTCCTCTGTGAAAAAAAAATCCAGTGAATTTTTTATTTTGTTTCAAGTGATACACAGCTCCCAATCACTTACATTGGCTAGTGAGGCAACATTCCTTTGTGGCTTCACTAGCTAATATAAGTGATGGCAGCAAAATAGCACCTTTGATGTGAAGTGCACACCCAGGGAAGCCGAACCTCACTCATTAATTTGAATGGTGCTTGAATGATTGACATTTCTGACACTTTTTTACACCAATCAGAGAACACTGTTTCCTATCCCATGCTTTGAGAGGGCTTGGAGAGCCCAGTCAGTAACATTACTGTGTAGGCAGTAGCACTGTAGGCTAAATGAAACTTTGCACCAAAGGACCGAAGTATAAATCAGCAACATGGAGAGGACTTATGCATCTGGATCTGAAAAAAAGTTGAGGATGAAAAAGTAAGTACAGTGTTTGTAAAAGCTTGGATGCTAACAGTAGCTAGCCAATTTTGTTAGCTACCTTTAGCTTAGCTTATAATATATCATTGTGATGTAATATTATTACATCACAATGATGATCACCAAGCTAACTTACTGTACACAGTAGGGCTGGGCAATTAATCGAAACAAAATCGCGATCTCGATTCATAGACCTATGCAATCTCATTTCTAAATTATGACGATTTTGAGTTTATTAAAAAAAAAAAAAAAAAAATTTACTTTTTAAATGATTTTATTGAAGAAATAAGAATCGTGAAAGAATCGTGATCTCAATTCTTAGAGAGAAACATTGTGATTCACATTTTAGCAAGAATCACCCAGCCCACAGTTAAGTGTTTAATGAGAGATGGTAGATTCAATACACCAAGGTAACTTTACACAGTGTTTAATGAGAGATGGTAGATGGAAATGACTTCTATGTTGCGATAACTTCTCTGTATCATGTTTAAATGTGTTTGGGGGGAAATGTCCAAGCTGGAAAGTAAGCAGTATGGTAGTAATAGCCTATCAGACCAATATATATGGAATTACTTCTTAGTCATTTTCCTTAATAGTTCTTTGCTGGTATGGCAACATATTAGATTATATTGAAAGTGGTCTTAAAAAGGTCTTAAATGTAACCTGTTGAAACTAGCAGGAACCCTGTCCATCAACATCCACCTTCAGTGAGACCATAACACCTGCCCATCATGAAGATGACGTGTCACCCACCTCTACAAGCAGCAGTATCACCATCACCACTAAAGGTTTGACCTCACAAGACCCTGCACTATGGCCAAGTGTCATAAGCCATACCCAACAATGTGGTATCAAGGGGACCAATACAGGTCAAAGATATTGTTTTCCCCCAAAATCCAGCGAACATGGCTTCTGTATTAAGTTAGCACAGACTCAGTCTTCTGTTTGATATTATAAAAAAAAATGAATATGATGAATAAATGCCTCGTAGTTAAAGAAAGCTTGAATTTCTGACTTCTTTATTACATATTTTTTTTAATCTCTCCCGTCCTCCCCAAATTTTGAATGCACCAGCCACCACTGCCACAACATACAGATATACAGTACTGTTACATCCAGACATTTATGACGTACAAGATATAAAAATATACAGTACCGTTTAAGAGACAGTTAAGAGACAGAGTTTCTAAAAAGAGAATATATACATTGAGGGGGAAGAAACTGTACATTGGAGGGGGTTGTGGGCGGGGGGTTATGACATTTACCTGGGCCAGTTTCGAATTGCAGCCTCCCGTAGGTGCTCTTTGAGAGCGTTTTCTAAGGTGGGTAGGGATTCACATTATTTTACGGCTGTGGTTAGGGCGTTCCACATTGTTGTGGCATAATTGCGAAACGTGTTTAGTCCCTTGTTTGAGCCGAATCTGGGTTGAATATGATTTGAGGAACTCCCTCTGGTGTTGTGGTCGTGGTATTCACTGACCTTTGGGAAGTATTTCGACATGCACATGGGTATCTTAGTGGTGTAGTGTATCTTGTAGACCAGGCCCATTGCAGGTTGCTGTACTCTGTCGTCTACTCTAAGCCATCCTAGGTTGTCAAAATGGGCAGGGGTGTGGTGGGTTTTAGGAGTAAGGTCAAGCAGTATTCTGACCAGTTTTTTTTGTGATGTTTGTAATCTTGTTTTTAGTGCCTTTGAGGTGCTTTGGTACCATGAGGTGCAAGCATAGTCATAGTACCCTGGAATGAGTGCTCCTGTTAGTCTTCAAGGTATTCTTGTTTACCAGAGAGGAGATCTGGTACAGGAATCTAGTTCGTTGGTTGACTTAGTTTTATTACATTGGATCCCATTTTGTCACAGGGAAGATTTGCCTTTAGGATGGAACCCAGGTAGGTAATTTCATCTTTCCTTTTCCTTGTCACCTTCACCTAATATGTTTTGATCTGGTCAGGTGCGCTGTCACCTAATATGTTTTGATCTGGACACGACCAAGGTACCCATGTACATGTCAAAATACTTCCCAAATGTCACAATACCAGAAGGAGCTCCACAAATCATGTTAAACCCAGATTCGGCTCAAACAAGGGACTAAACACGTTTCGCAATTATGCCACATCAATGTGGAACGCCCTACCCAAAGCTGTAAAGGACTGTGAATCACTACCCACTTCCAAAACCACTCTCAAAGAACACCTACGGGAGACTGCAATTCGAAACTGGCCCCTGTAAATGTCCCAACCCAACCCCCTCCAATGTACAGTAAATGACGAAGTATGTTTTTGTCAATATTCCAATGTACAGTTTTGCTTGTACAGTTGTACAGTGTCCCCCCCCCCCACCCCACCCACCCAACCACCTCCAATGTACAGTCCCCCCCCACCCACCCAACCCCACCAACCCAACCTCCTCCAATGTACAGTTTCTACGTCAAATGTATATACTCTCTTTTCTGAACTCTTTTTGTATCACAAACAGTACTGTATTTGCAAATCTGGTATGTCATAAATGTATATATGTAGCAGTACTGTCTATCTGTATGTCATGTATGTCATATGTTATGATGAATTGAAAATGGGGGACATTTATTAGACCACTCCAAAAGAAATCCTAAGAAATCAGCCAAAAGTGGTGATATTTCCTTCTAGTACTTCTGACAATATCTCTTTTTAGTTTGTGTAATGCACATGAGTACTTACACCCCCAACCCAAGCAGATTGCAGATCACTCTCTCTATGTGGAGGCTACCATCTCTCCTCACTGAGAGACACTTGACACACACACACACACACACACACACACACACACACACACACACACACACACACACACACACACACACACACACACACACACACACACACACACACACACAGTAGTTCCTCTCCCTTATTTTACTAGTCATTTTGTAATATTTTGGTATAATACTAATGTGATGAGGTGGGTTAGGTTGGATGGGTGTGGGGGGGGGGGGCTTATGTTTCATTATGTTATGTATATTTTTTTGTATGTTTATTGTTGGTTTTATTTTTTAATTATGCTGTTTGTTTGTATTTATTGTTTTGTGTGGACCCCAGGAAGAGGAGCTGTTGCCATTTGTAACAGCTGATGGGGATCCAAATAAACTCAAACTCAAACTCTCAGGTCGCTTTCACACAGGGGCTGTTTGGTCCGGACTTTCGGACCAGAATTCGATAGTCCGGTTTTTCGGGTTTGTGTGAATGCGTGTCGAACTCGGTTCACGGACCAAACAGGCGAACTCTGGTCCGCCTGAAAACGTCGGTCTCGGTTCGGCTGCAAAACAAGCACACTGCATCTATCTCTCTATCTATCCATCTATCCATCTATCCATCCATCTATCCATCTATCCATCTATCCATCTATCCATCTATCTATCTATCTATCTATCTATCTATCTATCTATCTATCTATCTATATATATATCTGTGCATCTTGGGAAGAAGGAAGAAAAAACGCTGCTTATTATATTATTAATAAAACAGCTACTTGTGGGCACTCATAAAAACACAGTGGTCTACAAGTTGTTTAGCGAGAGGATGGTGGTAATGTGCTTCAATAGAACAATGGATCAATGCCATGTCAAAACTCGCGTGTGGAGGGCTCGCAGACAGTCCACACACAGACACACACACACACACGCGCCCGCACACACGGGCTCGCAGCCACACACACA
Organism: Notolepis coatsorum; assembly: GCF_963971535.1. Lineage (NCBI taxonomy): Eukaryota > Metazoa > Chordata > Actinopteri > Aulopiformes > Paralepididae > Notolepis > Notolepis coatsorum. The sequence continues at coordinate 225,547 of NC_140172.1, forward strand.
TTTCCACTGTCCAATAGACAAGCGCCCTTTTCGACTGCGTGACATTGTTCAGAAGGTTCGGGTGCGCCTCACAGATTTCTATGTGAACGCAGGCGAACCAAATGAAGAACGCAACAATGTTGCAACTTCACCACCAGAACCGCACCGAGTCCACCAAAACTATATGTGAAAGCGACCTCAGCTGAAAAAAAATATATCCACTGCAAGTTATATTGAAATTGCAATATCAGCCAAAGCGATCACAATATTATATTTAGCTCAAAAAGCTGAAGGTGAAATGATAAAAGATTATCTGTGTAACCGTGACAACAGCTTCAGGCCCCCCCCCCCTCTCAGAGACGAGCTGAGCTACCATCCACCTCCGTCATTAACCCTTCCTTTATGTAGCCAGAGACACAGTATCATCCACCTCCGTCATTAACCCTTCCTTTATGCAGCCAGAGACACAGTATCATCCACCTCCGTCATTAACCCTTCCTTTATGTAGCCAGAGACACAGTATCATCCACCTCCGTCATTAACCCTTCCTTTATGCAGCCAGAGACACAGTATCATCCACCTCTGTCATTAACCCTTCCTTTATGCAGCCAGAGACACAGTATCATCCACCTCTGTCATTAACCCTTCCTTTATGTAGCCAGAGACACAGTATCATCCACCTCCGTCATTAACCCTTAGAGACACAGTATCATCCACCTCCGTCATTACACCTTCCTTTATGCAGCCAGAGACACAGTATCATCCACCTCCATCATTAACCCTTCCTTTATGTAGCCAGAGACACAGTATCATCCACCTCCGTCATTAACCCTTAGAGACACAGTATCATCCACCTCCGTCATTAAACCTTCCTTTATGCAGCCAGAGACACAGTATCATCCACCTCCGTCATTAACCCTTCCTTTATGCAGCCAGAGACACAGTATCATCCACCTCCGTCATTAACCCTTCCTTTATGCAGCCAGAGACACAGTATCATCCACCTCCGTCATTAACCCTTCCTTTATGCAGCCAGAGACACAGTATCATCCACCTCCGTCATTAACCCTTCCTTTATGCAGCCAGAGACACAGTATCATCCACCTCCGTCATTAACCCTTCCTTTATGCAGCCAGAGACACAGTATCATCCATCTCCGTCATTAACCCTTCCTTTATGTAGCCAGAGACACAGTATCATCCACCTCCGTCATTAACCCTTCCTTTATGCAGCCAGAGACACAGTATCATCCACCTCCGTCATTAACCCTTCCTTTATGCAGCCAGAGATACAGTATCGCTGGGAACCAGGGCCAGTGGAGGAGGAGGAGGGGGGGGGGGGGGGGGGGGGGGGTCCATTAGCGCCAGATCTATCGCCGGCATCGAGAGGTTACAGCTAACTTGGGCGAAAAGGCGTTTGCTATATTAAAGCCTCAATGCATGATTTTTCCGGCACACTCACACTCACACTGTGTCGAGAGCGGCCCGCGGATTGGTTCCAGGTGAAGCAGGCTGAAGCGGGCTGGTTCCAGGTGAAGCAGGCTGGTTCCAGGTGAAGCGGGCTGTTTCCAGGTGAAGCGGGCTGGTTCCAGGTGAAGCGGGCTGGTTTCAGGTGGAGCGGGCTGGTTCCAGGTGAAGCGGGCCGTTTCCAGGTGAAGCAGGCGGAAGCGGGCTGGTTCCAGGTGAAGCAGGCTGGTTCCAGGTGAAGCAGGCTGAAGCTGGCTGGTTCCAGGTGAAGCTGGCTGGTTCCAGGTGAAGCGGGCTGGTTCCAGGTAAAGCGGGCTGGTTTCAGGTGAAGCGGGCTGGTTCCAGGTGAAGCGGGCTGGTTTCAGGTGAAGCTGGCTGGTTCCAGGTGAAGCGGGCTGGTTCCAGGTGAAGCGGGCTGGTTCCAGGTGAAGCGGGCTGGTTCCAGGTGAAGCGGGCTGGTTCCAGGTGAAGCGGGCTGGTTCCAGGTGAAGCGGGCTGGTTCCAGGTGAAGCGGGCTGGTTCCAGGTGAAGCGGGCTGGTTCCAGGTGAAGCGGGCTGGTTCCAGGTGAAGCAGGCTGGTTCCAGGTGAAGCGGGCTGGTCACACAGGTGAGACTGGATGTTGGGAGGGGCTTGATTTCAACGTTAACCCTTTGTTGTGTTAACTACACACTCAGGGTGCCCTATGAAGCTGTAGGTAATACCCTGCAGTACCATGTAGTATCTACAATTAGCTGCATTGCTTTTGTTCTGTCTATTTTACTGCTGTGGAGCACTTTGATCTGCAATGCGTGTATGAAAGGTGCTATACAAATAAAGTGTATTATTATTAGTGCTGTCAGGTGTTACGAACTGGCTCAAGCTCGCAACAAGAATAGGGAGACACAGGCACAATTTAAGAAATAACAAAGAATTTATTGTCAGTAATATAAAGGAGCAGCCAATATATATGAGTATCAGTGTGTCAGAAGTGTGTGGATAGCATATCAAGTTTCTTTAATAGTTGTCATACAGAAGTACAGAATACTTTTGTACAAAATGCTTCTTACTTACTCATATGACATGGTGTATGTTTAAGCATTACATCACGCGCAGGAGTGGTTTGTGAACAATAAACCATGCCTAGGGGTGGTCGTTAGACCCCCCTAGGCATGGTTTATTGTTCACAAATCACGACTGCAAGTGGTGTAAAGCTTTTATACAACTGCCACATTCATCCAACCTTATTTCTATACAATAAACACACATTAATCGAAGATTTATTGAAAAAACCATCCGCCAGAAAAAGTAGTTCCCACAACTACAAAAAAGACAATTTGCCTCCATGTGGAAGCAGATCGGAAGTGCATCCAACCAACTAACACATCCAACTGTGTATTATTGGAATGATTGAGAGAAGTTGCCCCATGTGGAAGCAGCTTGAAGTGCATCCAACCAACTAACACATCCAACTGTGTATTATTGGAATGATTGATTGAAAATGTTATTACCAGATGCAGAATGGGTACAATACAGTACGGCTCAATACACACAATTGTTAAGGGAATGCAGACCTACTTTCCATAGAACTTCATTCTTAGATGCTTCTATAGAAAGTAGGTAAAACAAATTAAAAAGTTTTCTTTGCCCTATAGGAATTTTTTTTTTCTTCGCCCTATTTTTTTATTTATTTTTTTAAACCTACTGTAGAGGGCCTAAACTTAACCAGTTGGAAACCAAGCGTATAGTAATAAAATTAGCAATCAATCAATCAACTCAATAGGCCATGCTCACTTAGAACAGCGCAGCACCCAGCTCTCTCTCAGTCTGACCCGCGTTGCAGACAGGAGTGTGTGTGTGTGTGTGTGTGTGTGTGTGTGTGTGTGTGTGTGTGTGTGTGTGTGTGTGTGTGTGTGTGTGTGTGTGTGTGTGTGTGTGTGTGTGTGTGTGTGTGTGTGTGTGTGTGTGTGTGGGGGGGGGGGGGGGGTGTGTGGCGGTGGGTGGAGACTAGAGCTAGCGCTGACAGTCAGAGAGGAGGAAAAAGAAATTGAAAAAAAAAAAAAAAATTAATCAATCAATCAAATCGCGATTTTTCTTTTGTTACACAATTATTCAAGACCCATCAATTACATCATCCAACATTGTTTAAACGACTAAGACATTCGCTGTAACAGAATCGCTTGAAATTTAGTCGTTTAGTCGCTATCAACATATCCATTTGTAAAGATTATTGTCCACCTTCTTGTGATCCGGCGGATTGATGTGATGTGATTCGGTTGTGGGCGGGTCCTGGGCCAGCAAGCGTGGACTGATCGCAATATATACGTGTAAATGGACTGTTTCAGCCAATCAGAATCGAGAAATTTGCATGCCGTTGTATAATTGTTCATTGATGTGACAGTGTCTGGCAACATACTGTTTGTGTTCTTATTATTTATTTTTTATTTTCTTTGTGTTTGTGATTTGTCTTGATGTGTGTTTGTGAAACTATAAAAGCTGAAAATAAAATATTATAAAGAAGTGTGTGGATGAGTGTATGTGCAGCATGAATGTGTAGGTGTAAAAGCAAAGAAAAGCAACCAAAACAAATGAACCAAAAGTAACAGCCAAATGACCAAAGAACCAAATAATCAACAAACAGCAACCAGACAAACAAAGAACCAAAAACAAATGGGGAGTTCGCCGGAGATCAGAGGCAGCCTCTCTCTGATATCCTGCTGGGACACACCGGCCCAGGTGTGCACCAATTAGCTGACGAGCCTCCCCCAGCTGTGCTCTGCCAGCCAGAGCAGAGGAAGACAACACAGTGTGGGGGAGGGTCGTCACACCTCCCCCCCTAAGACAGGTCACTGTTCTCAACCCAGACACCGTATTACACTCTTTAATAAAAATTACATTTCCTCCAAAAAGTGACAGCTGAACATGGGTCGCATAGACATGCCCGCCAACTCCCCATCCAGCCACTCCACCCCAGCCTCAGCAACTCCGGTGCGCCAGACAAGCCCTTTAAGAGTAGAGGGAGCCCCAGCCTCAGCAACTCCGGTGCGCCAGAGAAGCCCTTTAAGAGAAAAGGGGTTAGTAACCGGAATGGGCAGACAGACATATTTAAACACATGGGTGAAAATTTGGATTTTTATATATTTTTTCCTCTTCCTCTCTCTCCACTTCACTCCATTCTCCCCTTTTCCCTCAGTCATCTGTTGTCTGAGCTGCTCCTCTCTGCCACCTCCTGCCTGAGCCTGGTCAACAACAGCTCGCTGCCGCTGGAGACGATCAATCTCCGTTTTCACATCCTTCTGCAGGTTATCCAGCTGTCCTTGCAGCTCAGTCAGCTTGCCCTCCGATTGGCTGAGGGAGGTATTGAGGGCGGAGACTTCCTGGTTGTGGCTGAGGGAAACAGACAACGGGACAGCGGGCACAGGAAAAGTAACATTCTCTTGTGTTACTGCACAGGCTGGCAACACGTCTGGGTCACACTCATTCTTATGTGGCTCTCCCACCAGCGGTGCCGAAGTACCCACTAATGACGGTGGCACGTCACGCTTACCAACCAAGTCATTACCTAAAATCACTGCTACTCCTTCAACAGGCAACGAGGGCCGAACTCCCACGGACACCACCCCCTGTACCAGATCTGAGGAGAACATGAGGTTATGAAGGGGAGCCGACACAACTCGTAACCCCATCCCACGAACCCGTACATCACGACCTGTATATGATTTGGGTGAAAAAGGCAATGCTGATCCCACAATAAATGAATCCAACGCACCGGTATCTCGCAGGATTTTAACAGGTACAAAGGAATCACTTCCCACAAATGAAACATGACCCTCCGTAATATAAGGAGAATAACCGCTTTCAATGTCTGATATTGTAGCTGTTACTGTCGCAGGTCTTGTATGCCACCTAACTGCATCAATGGCATCAGCCTTGCTACCAATACGAGCAGGTGCAGCCAACGCGACAGGTCTCACCTGGCCATTTTCATTTGAGAATTCCGCCTTTGCTCTGCGACTAGGGCACTCATTCTTCCAATGCCCTTCACGCTGACAGTAATGACAATTGGTACTATCGTCATTCTCCTTCCCAGAACCATTATTAGGCCTAGAATAAGCCGATTCCACGTTTTACCCAAAACTTCTGTCTGTGCGTGGAGAAAATCTATTCTGCTGCTCTCTCTGCTCTGCTGTCGTCGGTCAGGGATATTTGTGGACCTGCCATTCCTCTGCCTGAGAAGGCATTCTCAGAGAGGAGGGACTTCAGCATCTAGGTAGGGATGTAGCAATAACCGGTTACTGTGATTACCTTGGTTAACTAGTATTAGCACTTACTGTACCTTTTCAATATCAGGATAACCGTCAGCTAAGTAATAGTATAGTATAGTATTATGCTATTGTAATGGGGGGCTACCTGGTAGATGACCTCACTCTCTTCTGACTGGGTGATGAGGATCCCCAGGGGCAGGCCGCCTGCACAGCTGTGCGTCAGGAACCAGGAAGACACGGCAGTGTTGTCTGTCCATGTTACCGGATGCCTCCATAAAGGCCATCTCTCCACTGAGCTTAAGGCCAGCATGAACCCTCTTTATCAGAGGAGAGCAGATCACGGCAAGGAACTGCCTACCATCCCCTGTCTGGCTCACTTTGGCACAGTCACTCCCACCCTGAGCAGTGTACAGTTCAGCCTGCCTCTCCAGAGCCTCTCACAGTCACTCCCACACTGAGCAGTGTACAGTTCAACCTGCCTCTCCAGAGCCTCTCACAGTCACTCCCACACTGAGCAGTGTACAGTTCAACCTGCCTCTCCAGAGCCTCTCACAGTCACTCCCACACTGAGCAGTGTACAGTTCAACCTGCCTCTCCAGAGCCTCTCACAGTCACTCCCACACTGAGCAGTGTACACTTCAACCTGCCTCTCCAGAGCCTCTCACAGTCACTCCCACACTGAGCAGTGTACAGTTCAGCCTGCCTCTCCAGAGCCTCTCAGAGTCACTCCCACACTGAGCAGTGTACAGTTCAACCTGCCTCTCCAGAGCCTCTCACAGTCACTCCCACACTGAGCAGTGTACAGTTCAACCTGCCTCTCCAGAGCCTCTCACAGTCACTCCCACACTGAGCAGTGTACAGTTCAACCTGCCTCTCCAGAGCCTCTCACAGTCACTCCCACACTGAGCAGTGTACACTTCAACCTGCCTCTCCAGAGCCTCTCGCATCCCCTTCCCCTCTGAGCTTCCATACTCTGCCTTGAATATCTGGTGGTACAGTCTGTTAAAATAGAACATGACACACAATGAAAATCTAACAATATGACATCAGTTCATGTTGATTTGTCCCAATTTGAGCAATTTGTAATGTGCCGTGTCAAAAATACAAGGCATGAAACATACAACACATATCACGGTAAAACAGGTACAGGATGTCGTCTCATGTGAAAGTGTACACATCACCACAAACAATATATGGGCTGACTTTGTGATGTCAGTACTATCCAGTCATCATACATACGTATAGCAGAACCGCAGGTCAGGACAGATGGAGCGGTCTGCTGAGGTGTAGATGTACTCGTCCCCATGTTGGACCTGCAGATCACACTTGAACACGTCCAGTGCAGAGGACGGCGAGTGTCCAGACTCCAACAGCTCGGTGAGCTTCTCTACGGCTCCGCTGCCCACATCCTTGTGACGCACAGCAGCAGCCACATGGATGTTGTGATTGTGGATATTGCTGATATACACGCTCATGGGATAGACGGGAATGTGGGGATCAGTGCTCCTGGTGTGGTAAAACATATTGTTAAACAGAGAAATAAAAAACAAAAAATATAAAATTTGAATTCCATTTGGAATGTAAATGGGTTTGTGTGTTGGTTGTCCACGGGAGTCCACAGGGAGTCCACAGTGTGTCTGGGTTTGGTGTTGTGCTGGCACCTGTAGTCTCTCTGTATAAAAATTATAAGATATTTATTTTACCAGAAAGATCCTCCCAAGATGTTGCTTTGTCATGAACCCAAGTAATGAGTCAAATGATCCAGAGCCATCATATATTTGGAGACAAATATGATAATATCAGCCATAAATGACCTTTCAGCTTGTTACGACCCCTGTGTGTCTAAGGGTAAAGGGCTGTAACATAACAGTTGGTTGACAGAGAAGATGGACCAGGTTTGAAACAACAATGATATTTATTGAATAGAGGCAAAGGAAGCACATGTAGCTCAGGGGTGAGCCCAGGCCAAAACAACAAACAAACACCACTATACTCCAAATAAACACAATCTAATCTATGGTAAAAGAGATTACATTACCTAAACTACTCTTACCTAACCAAAACAGGAGAAAACAATGTCCAAAGGAAATGGCAGCTCACCCCATCTGTGCTTCCTGAGAAAGAGAGAAAAACACATTAATTATACAGAAACAAAAGCAGAATATATACAAAAACAAACTATAAGTAACAATGCTCTCTCTGTGGCCATACACACACAAGGAAATTACTACTAAGCACCAAAGGCCAATAAACGAAATGCAATACTGTCAAAGTTACAGGTTTACCAAAAACACAACATGCCTAGCCTCATGCCAGAGAGAGAGAAAGACTGAAGTGAGAAGCCATGTTTTAACAGGTGTGGGGTGATCCATGATTGGGTGGTGTGGATTGAGTGTTGGAGTCTGAAGCCATCCACCAATCGGTGCTGTATTGCAATAATGGAAGAATTGACCAATGGTGAAGGGAACAATGGCTGGAGGGAGGAAACAAACAAAATGGAGAACACACACATGGAGACACACACTGGGGAATATATACATTGGGATGTAACACCCCCATACATAAGACAAAAAACATGCCTACATAAACTACCAACTAAACATGTTTTTTTTTTCTTTAACAACGAGATAACATCCCCGAGATAACATGCACTCCAAAACAAAGAGCTATGAAAAAACTAGCAGCAACATAAAACGAGTCCACAGCAACATAGACCGAGTAGACAGCAAAATAGAACAAGTCGACAGCACGAGAGATTCAACTCCGAGATAGAGCATCCGCCAACACATTCTCAGACCCCTTCTTATGCTTTATGCTGAGGTTATAATTTTGCACTATGAGCGCCCAACGCATGAGGCGCTGATTGTGGTTGTACATCCGCGACAGAAAAACCAATGGGTTGTGGTCGGTGTATACTACCACTGGTAATACGCTCGAACCGACATACACCTCAAAATGTTGCAACGCATACAACATAGCCAAAGTCTCCTTTTCAATAGTGGAATAGTTTAGTTGATGTTTGTTAAATTTCCGGGAGAAATAACAAACCGGGTGACTGACACCATCATGATCTTCCTGTAATAACACCCCTCCAGCTCCCACCCCGCTGGCATCCACCTCCAGCTGGAACGGCAGGGAGAAATCTGGAGCAGAGAGAACAGGGGAACTGCATAAGAGAGCTTTAACACTATCAAATGCATTTTGACAATCAGCTGTCCACATGAATGGTTTGGACGGGCTACACAGGCTAGTGAGAGAAGTGACGACAGAAGAAAAGTTCCGGCAAAAACCACGGTAATACCCAGCCATCCCAAGGAATCTACGCAATTCCCGCCTAGTAGTAGGCACTGGAAAAGTTGTGATTGCAGATATTTTTGCATCCATCGGACGCACTTGGCCTTGTCCTACCTGCTTACCAAGATAGGTAACCGTAGCCTTGCCGAACTCACACTTAGCAAGGTTAAGGGTCAGGGAGGCTCCAGCTAAGCGGTCAAAGACAGTTTGCAAGGTTGTCATGTGGTCACGCCAGTTGGTCGAATAGACAACCAGGTCATCGAGATAGGCATTACAATTTGAAACACCAGCCAGGACTAGGGTCACCAGTCGCTGGAAAGTGGCCGGGGCATTACGCATTCCAAAAGGCATTACAGTATATTGCAAAAAATTGTCAGGAGTAACAAACGCAGAGATTTCCGAGGCACGGGGGGTCAAAGGGACCTGCCAGTAACCCTTTAACAAATCTAGTTTGCTAACATAGGTGGCAGATCCAAGGTTGTCAATACAATCTTCCATGCGGGGCAGTGGGAAGGAATCAGGCACGGTGACAGCATTTACCTTTCGGAAATCAGTACAAAATCTAGGAGTTCCATCCGATTTGGGAGCTAACAAGCAAGGTGAACTCCAGGGACTGCAACTTGGCTTGGCTAAACCATGTTTTAACAAATAGTCAACCTCCTGTTGCATCATGGCCCTCTTGGTGATGTTAACACAGTATGCATGTTGCTTGATAGGCACAGCATTGTTAACTTTAATATCATGGGCCAATACAGAAGTACAGGAGGGAACATCACCAAACAGAGCCATGTAGGCCTGAATCAAATTTGTGATGTCCTCTCGCTGCTCCTCAGGTAAGTGTGCTAAGTGAGTGGGCAGGTTCAATAACATCTCAGTGTTGGACAATCTAGCACCCTGATGGGCTGCATTGCGCAACTCCAAGCCATCTACGTCCTCACCACTAACGTCAGGAGAGTCCGGAACTATTGGAGTTGAGGCAACAGCAGAGACGGCCAGTCCGGCTGTCTGGTCTGAGGTCTTCACCTGCACACTATCTCTGGAAAAATATGGTTTAAGCATATTGATGTGGCAAACACGAGAGTGACGTTTACGATCAGGGGTGCGAACCACATAGTCTGTATCACTTATCTTCTTGTCTATTGCATACGGTCCGGAAAAACTAGCGGAAAGAGCAGAACCAAGGATAGGTAACAGGACTAGAACCTTATCACCTGGCTGGAAAGATCGAGAAACAGCTTTCTCGTCATAGTGCCGTTTCATAGTTCTCTGGGAAGAAGAGAGCGCTTCTTTTGCGAGAGAGCACGCTTGATGCAGTCGCTCTCGAAACTGGCTAACAAAATCTAGAACATTAGTGGGTGTGCTGGCACCCTTTGACATGAACCGTTCTTTAAGAACTTTCAGAGGCCCTCTAACAGTGTGCCCAAAAACGAGCTCAGCAGGACTGAAACCAAGAGACTCCTGTATGGTCTCTCGCGCAGCAAATAGAACAAGGGGGACACCCTCATCCCAATCTTTCTCTGTGTCTAAGCAATATTTACGCAGCATGGACTTTAAGGTCTGATGCCAACGTTCTAGAGCCCCCTGAGTTTCAGGGTGGTAGGCACTGGACACTATATGTCGGATACCCAGGGACTGTAACACTTGCTCAAATAACCTAGACAGGAAGTTGGTGCCTTGGTCCGTTTGTACTACCTTAGGCAGTCCAAACGTGGAGAAGAACTTCGTCAAAGCCTTAATTATTACAGGCGCTGTAATTCTGCGAAGAGGGATAGCCTCAGGGAAATGGGTGGCGGTACACATTATTGTCAACAAAAACTGATTGCCGGCTTTGGTCCTTGGCAACGGACCAACACAGTCAACTATGACATGTTCAAATGGTTCACCGACCACTGGTATAGGACAGAGGGGAGCAGGTGGAATTACCTGGTTTGGCTTTCCGGTGATCTGACAAGTACTACAGGTACGACAGTACTGTGCTACATCGGACTTCAAACCGGGCCAAAAGAAATGTTGAAGTATTCTGTTGTATGTTTTAGTGACTCCCAAGTGTCCAGACCAAGGGTGGTCATGGGCCAAGAACAGTACATGCTGACGATAAACTGCAGGGACAACAATCTGATAAACAGTGCTCCAGTCTGGTACCTGATCTGGTAGCCCTATCTCCGATTGTGCATGCTCTGCCAGTCTAGTACCATGGGACCTCCATGTACGCATCAAAACTCCTTCATCCACAAAATAAGAATGCAACTCTCTCCTCTGTTCTGTTTCAAGAGAAGAGAAACATTTTGCAAGAGAAGGGTCAGCCTTCTGGGCAGTAATTAGCATTTCACGAGTAACGGGTAACTTCAAAGCGTCGGAACTAGTTACAGTTGTCTGTGGGGGTACCTTACTATGAGTCGGTGGTTTGTCAGCGGTATCAGAAGTTGGAGCCAGCAACTCCTCCCTGACAAAGGCTGAAGCAAAAACAGAGTCAGACAAATTAATTTCATCACCTCTCTTTTTCAATTGAGCCCGAGTGACAACACTTGCAGAAAAAACTTCAGGGAAGTTCTGTGACAAGTCATCAGGCAGAGAATCTGTGTCTGGGTGATCCAACACTTCCAGCACAGCGTTCACCTGTCCTCCAGCTAAATCATTTCCCATGATAAAGGAAATCCCTTTAACTGGCAAGGAAGGTCTCACCCCTATTTTAAAGAAACCAGTGACCAAATCAGATTGTACATGAATACAGTGTAACAGGGCTGGCACGAAACCCATCTCAATACCTTGAACTAGGACACTAGAACCACAGGAAGATTTCTCAGACAGAGGTAGTACATCAGAGAGGATAAAGGATTGTGAGGCTCCAGTATCTCGTAAGATCTGAACTGTACACTGATCTTTTGGATCCCCTGTCAAGGAAACTAAACCCTTGGAAGTAAATGGCCTGAAACAAAGATCGAGAACATCCTGATCATTGTGCATCTGTTGATCGGAATCAGGTGCCATTTTAATCAGACCAACCCCTTTGGGTTGTCTAAAGTTCTGAGAGGACGGTTGCTGCTTACGTTTCAATGTTAAACAGTCAGAAATAACATGACCAGATTTATGACAGTAGTAACATGTCCGCTCCTCTTTTGAGCGTGGAGGTGACATTTTTGGTCGGGGGTGTGTGAATTCTGAATGGTTGGGGACAGAAGGTTTCTGAGAGAAATCATGGGGGAGAAACGAGTCACGCCTATCTACAAACACAGTTTTATGGGTTAGCGCAAACTCATCAGCTAATACAGCAGCTTGCTGCAGAGTGGACACTTTCTGCTCACTCAGGTAAATTACAATACGCTCTGGCAAACGATTCTTAAACTCTTCTAATAGAATGAGTTCTCTGAGAGAGTTAAGATCTGAGGCCTTGCTTGCTGCACACCATTTATCAAAGAGAGTTCCCTTCTCTCTAGCAAACTCTACAAAGGTCTGGTTGACAGCTCTCTTGTGACTGCGAAACCTCTGCCTATAAGCTTCGGGCACAAGCTCATATGCACGAAGGATGGCAGCCTTCACAGTATCATACAGTAAACTATCTTCTAGGGAAAGTGTTGAACAAACCTCTTGGGCTTTACCAGTCAATTTGCATTGAAGCAACAAAGGCCAGACCTCTCTTGGCCAGCGCAATGAAGCAGCAATACGCTCAAACACATTAAAATAAGTATCAACTTCTGTCTCTCGGAACGGAGGCACCAAAGCAATGTGTTTACTTATATCAAAAGTGTGTGATGAATAAGCTGTGGAGGAGGACATACCCGGGCCTTGTGGAGGAGTCGGTGTAGCAGAGTTGGATCCACTCCTTTGGTCTCCCAGCTCCAACTCCCGCAGTCTGAGCTCTTTTTCCACCTCAAGCTCCAACTTACGGATGTTAATAGCCCTTTCATTTTCCGCCTCAAGCTCCATTTTACGAAGCCGATACTCCGCCTCACGTGCTTGTGCCTTCTCCTGAGCCTCCATCTGGAGACGGGCTATTCTAACCTTGACCTGGGCCCCTTCTCGAGACCCAGTTGACACAGGAGAGGTCAAGTGAAAATGTGGCAATGTGACGTTCACACCTGCCTTTTCAGCACCATGGGCTTGCTCCTCAGAAGGCGGTGCTTCTGTAAGTTCACCAGGAGGACTTGCATGTTCATCAGAGACCGCAGGTAAAACAAGCGTCCCCTGCTCCAACAGCTTATCTACCACAAGACACCTGATATCCTGCTTAAGATGCTTTTGTTGAACCGAGAGTTTAAGATGTGTGGCAATCTCCACTAAGTCTGCCTTGCGGCAGCTATCTAGCGCTTCCCAAGTAGGATTGCTCAAGAATTTCCCCAGATCAAAAGTACTAACTGCCATTATCTTTTTCTTACACAAATGCCATTTTTACACAAATTAATTAATAACTATACAAGTGTAACAAACACAGTTCACCAAATCCATCAACCAACAATTGAACACGGGTTACAAGATCCAGGCAGAGCCCCCATTTATGTTACGACCCCTGTGTGTCTAAGGGTAAAGGGCTGTAACATAACAGTTGGTTGACAGAGAAGATGGACCAGGTTTGTAAACAACAATGATATTTATTGAATAGAGGCAAAGGAAGCACATGTAGCTCAGGGGTGAGCCCAGGCCAAAACAACAAACAAACACCACTATACTCCAAATAAACACAATCTAATCTATGGTAAAAGAGATTACATTACCTAAACTACTCTTACCTAACCAAAACAGGAGAAAACAATGTCCAAAGGAAATGGCAGCTCACCCCATCTGTGCTTCCTGAGAAAGAGAGAAAAACACATTAATTATACAGAAACAAAAGCAGAATATATACAAAAACAAACTATAAGTAACAATGCTCTCTCTGTGGCCATACACACACAAGGAAATTACTACTAAGCACCAAAGGCCAATAAACGAAATGCAATACTGTCAAAGTTACAGGTTTACCAAAAACACAACATGCCTAGCCTCATGCCAGAGAGAGAGAAAGACTGAAGTGAGAAGCCATGTTTTAACAGGTGTGGGGTGATCCATGATTGGGTGGTGTGGATTGAGTGTTGGAGTCTGAAGCCATCCACCAATCGGTGCTGTATTGCAATAATGGAAGAATTGACCAATGGTGAAGGGAACAATGGCTGGAGGGAGGAAACAAACAAAATGGAGAACACACACATGGAGACACACACTGGGGAATATATACATTGGGATGTAACACAGCTGAACGTACTGAAAGTGGAAAATCACTTCTCAGGGAATGTTGACCATACCAACTCTAAAAGAACAACATACTCTGAAAATGATCTTCTTGGGTCGCGTATGGGCCACTCTCCAGGTGACCTGCATCCACCTTGCCCACACCAGGATCTCCTCCTCAGACTGGTGAGTCATTCGCACAGTGGCCTCAAAAGAGGTATGGTCAACGCAGGATGGGCTCACCGCACGTCTGTACGTGCAGACATGATATGCGTAACCCTCCGGTAAAAAGTCCTTCAACACACAAGCAACAAGATGTTATTTTTTTGAAAGCCAGTAAATACTGACAAAAAAAAGCATAGACACTTAGACGAAGCAATGTACAGTCCCCCCCACCCACCCAACCACACCTACCCAACCTCCTACAATGTACAGTTTCTACGTCAATTGTATATACTCTCTTTTCTGGACTCTTTTTGTATCACAAACAGTACTGTATTTGTAAATCTGGTATGTCATAAATGTCTAGATGTAGCAGTACTGTCTATCTGTATGTCCTGTATGTCATATATGTTATCATGAATTGAAAATGGGGGACCCTGATGTAAACAAGACGAAAGTCTTTCTCTGGTCTGCATGTACTGTACCCATTCTGCAATCTGTTAATAAAGTGTTCAATCAATCAATCAATCAATCAATCAATCAATCAATCAATCAATCAATCAATCAATCAATCAATCAATCAAGCACATATGCCTACCACAAGTTCAGGGTACGCGTCCAGATTAGATTCACATGGCGGAGTACAGGGAAAACGCTCAGCATTGCTGACATGTGTTTTAAGATTAGCTGATCTATGAGAAAGTCAAACATATTAGCTGGATTATTCACAATTCATAAATATGTATTCTACATTCAATATTAGATTCACATGGCGCAGTACAGGGAAAACGCTCTGCATTGCTGACGCGTCTTTCAATATATACATGGATTCGAACATATTAATGTATTCTACATTCAATATATACATGGATTCGAACATATTAATGTATTCTACATTCAATATATACATGGATTCGAACATATTAATGTATTCTACATTCAATATATACATGGATTCGAACATATTAATGTATTCTACATTCAATATATACATGGATTCGAACATATTAATGTATTCTACATTCAATATACATGGATTCGAACATATTAATGTATTCTACATTCAATATATACATGGATTCGAACATAACATAACATTACATTACATTCCCGGGGGGGGGAGTCTTTGGCTGAACGTGCTCTTCATTCTAGCTAGCTCCTCATAGAGGGGGTGGGAGGGGTTCATACCATTGCATTGGTAAATATTTGTAATTTTTCTGATATTACATATCATATTTGTAGCTATTGTACTGTAAAAAACAGCCGCTAAATGGTTGACGTTTTTCTTCACCTTTATTACTCAACCACACTTAGAAGACTGCAAATTACATTACACATATGGGACTGTAGGTGGCAGCATTCATTTTGTATTGGATTGTGACCCACCATAAACACCTGAGAAGAATTAAGAAGAAGAGGGAAGGGACTGTCGCAGGTGCTCGCCTGGTTTACATTTGGGGCATTACAGTCGACCTTGACCTCGTTTCCCCACAGCCTCTGTGGCTCATCTGAGGTCGAGAGGGCACCTGGTAATCAGAAGGTCCCCGGTTCGATTCCGGCTCCTCCCGGGCAGTGCGTCGAAGTGTCATTGAGCAAGGATACTTAACCCCTAACTGCTCCCGTGAGCAGGTCGGCGCCTTGCATGGTTTGGCTCCGCCCATCGGCGTGTGAATGTGTGAGCGAACGGGTGAACCGCTTTGGAAAAAAGCTGCTATATAAAATGCAGTCTATTCACCATCTGTATTTTTTTTTTTTATCCTTTATTTATCCAGGAATGTCCCATTGAGATACAAGATATCTTCTTCCAGGGAGTCCTGACCAACACGGCACACAACACGTTTCAACATAAAAACATAAAAACAAGGGCATTAAACAAAAAACATACAAATCAAATACAAATACAGAAGGCCATTTGTGCAGTGGCAAGAAGCATAATCAGATCAGCAATTGCATCAGGTAAAACAGTTACATGTTTCATGAAGGGCTAGTCGTAGCATACCTTTAAAAGCATTCACAGTAGGAAGTGCCTCTAGACAATGTTTCACTTGCAGCGTATTCCATAAAAAGGGAGCATAGTGGGAGAATGCAGCTTTACCAAGCTCTGACTGCATCAAAGGAACATTTAAAAGCATCTTATTTGCTGCTCGTCTGGTATTAAAAAAGCAAGAGGACAGAAGTCTGGAGATAGCTGAACACAGGAGAAGAGAGAATGGAGCGTTTTAGGGTGTTTTAATAGTATTCCCCAAGCAGACAGTTGAACAGGCAGGAATGTGCAACAGACAGGTATTGGGAATGTTTCTTAGGGGGAATGAGGGCAGGTGCACTCCCAGTGCAGCTGTGGGCAGAAGACACAGGTCTGTGTCGAGAGAGGGCAGGAGCACTCCTTGTGCAGCATGAGATGTCCAGGCAGGGAGGTGCACTGGAGCGGAGGTCCTAGGTAACTAGAATAACACCACAACGAGGTCTGGTCAGAATCTGCCGTGTCTTGCTGATCAGGGGATGAGGTACAGCTGTGTCGAGTGAGGAGCTTGACAGTGTGTGAATGGGTGCTGCCCATATATGGGTGTGAGGCTTCCGTTGTGAATGTGGGAGAGGATGAGGAGGAGTGAAGAAAGTGTGGGGCTGCCGTGGTGAATGTGGGCGGAGGATGAGGAGGAGTGAAGAAGGCTCTCGCCGTGATTATGACAGATACAAAGTGCAGTGGTGGTAACAGGGACACCCGTCATTACCAAGAACAACTAGCTGCCATCGAAGGAATTCTATTATGCAGTGAGTGACATTTCATTCTACTTGTTCTTATCTTAATGAAAAATACTGTCATATACAATTTATCATATTAGCAACTTTGTAATTCAGTCAGGTTTGGGCGAGAGGGGGGGGGGGCGAACCCTCGGCTTGGTTTGTGAGCAGATTGTCGACTCAAGTTCCATGATTCTCCACTTCATCATTGGCTAGAAGGTTCACCCTAACCCTTTCACTACCACACTACCAAAGGGTTAACCCTTTCACTGCGACAATACAGAAGGTTAACCATTTCACTGCCACACAAACTACCAAACTACAGAAGGTTAAGCCTTTCACTGCCACACGACAAAGGGTTAACCCTTTCACTGCCACACTACAGAAGGTTAAGTGAATGTGTGCAAAATATCCGGCATTGTTTTTTGGTGAAGTGCCCCTTTAACCCTTTCACTACCACACTACAGAGGTGTGGTAGTGAAAGGGTTAAAGGGGCATAACGTATCTTTCACTCCATTTATATCTAAGTTTTGTGATCGTATAGTCTACTCTTCTCTCTGCATTGCTTGCATTTCAGGTGGTTCAGTTCTATTCAGGAAAACGCAGACTAGGTGGTCTGAATCAAACAAACTGCGGTGTTTATTTCCATTCTTAATAAAACATCTCTATGAATCAAACACGTACATGGTCTTCTTGGTATATCTAATTGTCTCTTTGATGTGGCAGTTGGTCCATGCTCGGATCAGCTGCGGCCGTCAGAGCGTTCTTCTCCTGGGGTTGGTTGTCTCGGCAACCCTGGTCTCCGTGATTCTCCAAGCTGGGAGCGCTTGATTCCGTCTCAGCGGAGTCTGGTGGTTGCCAAGGCAACTCTTCTCCGCGATTCCTGACGCAGCGCGGGGGCGCTCGTTTTCCTCCTCTCAGGATCGTCTTCCCAGCGTCTCTCTCTCTTCTCCTCCTGCCACAGTGCCTTAAAAACCCTGCTGGACCTGCCTCCCACAAACGTCCTCCCTATGACGCTCACAACTGGCTCATCCAATCACGGTTCTGTGGCTAGTTTGATAACTGGGGAAGTTTGGTTCAGACACTCCTCCTCCCCGTATCAGAGGAGATTAATTTTATCCTCGTTAAACAGTACACGTATCAATTCCACCATAGCCACATATACAGATGTGGGACTGGAAAACGAGGTCTCTAACGCCGGTAGCAAGCTAGATGCCGGTTGTTGACGCAGATGACATCAGCTGACGCTGCTCTGCCTGGTTCAACCAGTAGGGGGAGTCGAGTTACACGGTGGAGAGAGGGGGCTATTGTACAATCTGTGTGTGTGTGTGTGTGCATGCGACACTAGTCTTGGACATATTATTTTGCAATGTAATGCTTTTCTGTTGATTATTTGACTGTCATGGGTACAGTAATGGTGTGGTATTTTCGATTAACGTGCGTTTTTTAAGGATAATCAGCTAGATACAGTGCAGTATTATTTTTTACGACACAACCCAACTTGCTGGCACCGAAGACCCGCCCTACTCTGCCTCTGATTCGCAGACTGTGGCTCTAGTTACGCTCTGGAATGTAACTGGATTGAGCAGGCTGGTGGATCGTGTAGTGAATTAATCTGGTAAGATAACTTAGGTTTACCGTTCGTTTGTTTACTGCAGTTATGTCAGAACGACAATCAACTAACACTAGCAACTGCTCAAATAAAGCATACCCACATTTGCTGTCAAGTTAACGTTATGGTTATGGTCCCTCGAAAAATAGAATGCGACCGCAAGGCTGGCCGTAACATTAGCTAACGTTCATTTAGCTGGATAGATGTACAGTAGCAGTACTGTCTATCTGTATGTCGTGTATGTCATATTATGTTATGATGAATTGAAAATACAAGGCATTTATCTATGTTAAAATGTAAACTGGGCCGTCGACTCTTGTGATCAGGCTGTCCTGTGGATCGAATAATCATATTTTCCTATTCACTTGATTGATTGATTGAAAAGTTTATTAACAGATTGCAGAATGGGTACAGTACAGTACAGCTCAATACATACAATTGCTAAGAGGATGCAGACCTGAGAGACTTTCGTCTTGTTTCCATCAGGGTCCCCCATTTTCAATTCATCATATGACACACATGACATACAGATAGACAGTACTGCTACATCTATACATTTATGACATACCAGATTTTCAAATACAGTACTGTTTGTGATACTAAAAAAATCCAGAAGAAGAGTATATACATTTGTCATAGAAACTGTGCATTGGGGGAGGTTGGGTAGGTGGGGTGGGGCTGTACAATTCCAATCTGGCTTCAGAACATCCCACTCCACTGACACATGCCTTCTCTATTTGAACGACCACATCAAGCAAGAGGTGGACGCGGGCAAATACTGCGGCATGGTCATGCTAGACCTACAAAAGGCCTTCGACACTGTCAATCACACCATTCTGATTGACAAGCTAAAAGCAATTGGTTTTGATAGTTTATCAGTGAGCTGGATACAATCCTACCTGGAGGGGAGAGAACAGATGGTGGAGGTAAACGGTACCCTATCCCCCCCCCTCACAGTGAACTGTGGTGTTCCACAAGGAAGCATACTAGGACCACTACTGTTCCTAATTTATGCAAATGACATGTCGTCAGCTTGTGACTGCAACTTGTTCCTGTTTGCGGACGACTCAGCCCTGCTGGTCTCTGACAAGAACAAGTTACAGGTTGAAAAAACCCTCAGCTCGGAACTAGGCAAAATCTGCATATGGCTCGCCGACAACAAACTATCATTACACATGGGCAAAACAGAGTCCATTCTCTTCGGTTCAAATAACAAACTCAGCAAAACAGACGGCTTCTCAGTTACAGTGGGTGACAATATTGTCACAAGGAAAGATGAAATTACCTACCTGGGTTCCATCCTAGAGGCTAATCTTTCCTGTGACAAAATGGCATCCAATGTAATAAAAAAAGTCAATCAACGAACTCGATTCTTGTACCGGATCTCCTCCCTGGTAAACAAGAATACCCTGAAGACTCTGGCAGGAGCACTCATTCAAGGGTACTACGACTATGCTTGCACCTCATGGTACCAAAGCACCTCAAAGGCACTAAAAACCAAATTACAAACATCTCAAAACAAACTAGTCAGACTACTGCTTGACCTGACTCCTAGAGCCCACCTCACCCCTGCACACTTTGCCAACCTAGGATGGCTTAGAGTAGACAACAGAGTACAGCAACTTGCAATGGGCCTGGTCTACAAGATACACTACACGACCAAGGTACCCATGTACATGTCAAAATACTTCCCAAAGGTCAGTGAATACCACGATCACAACACCAGAGGGAGCTCCACAAATCATGTAAAACCCAGATTCGGCTCAAACAAGGGACTAAACACGTTTCGCAATTATGCCACAACAATGTGGAACGCCCTACCCAAAGCTGTAAAGGAATGTAAATCACTACCCACCTTCAAAAACACTCTCAAAGAACACCTACGGGAGACTGCAATTCAAAACTGGCCCCTACAAATGTCCTAACCCAGTTGTACAATAAAGACCAAGCATGGCTTTGTCAGTATTCCAATGTACAGCCCCACCCAACCCCACCCCACCTACCCAACCTCCTCCAATGTACAGTTTCCATGGCAAATGTATGTCAGTATTCCAATGTACAGTGTCAAAATCTGCATATGGCTCGCCGACAACAAACTATCATTACACATGGGCAAAACAGAGTCCATTCTCTTCGGTTCAAATAACAAACTCAGCAAAACAGACGGCTTCTCAGTTACAGTGGGTGACAATATTGTCACAAGGAAAGATGAAATTACCTACCTGGGTTCCATCCTAGAGGCTAATCTTTCCTGTGACAAAATGGCATCCAATGTAATAAAAAAAGTCAAGGGCCAGGGGTTGGGTAGGGGACACTGTACATTGGAATACTGACATACATTTGCCATGGAAACTGTACATTGGAGGAGGTTGGGTAGGTGGGGTGGGGTTGGGTGGGGCTGTACATTGGAATACTGACAAAGCCATGCTTGGTCTTTATTGTACAACTGGGTTAGGACATTTGTAGGGGCCAGTTTTGAATTGCAGTCTCCCGTAGGTGTTCTTTGAGAGTGTTTTTGAAGGTGGGTAGTGATTTACATTCCTTTACAGCTTTGGGTAGGGCGTTCCACATTGTTGTGGCATAATTGCGAAACGTGTTTAGTCCCTTGTTTGAGCCGAATCTGGGTTTTACATGATTTGTGGAGCTCCCTCTGGTGTTGTGATCGTGGTATTCACTGACCTTTGGGAAGTATTTTGACATGTACATGGGTACCTTGGTCGTGTAGTGTATCTTGTAGACCAGGCCCATTGCAAGTTGCTGTACTCTGTTGTCTACTCTAAGCCATCCTAGGTTGGCAAAGTGTGCAGGGGTGAGGTGGGTTCTAGGAGTCAGGTCAAGCAGTAGTCTGACTAGTTTGTTTTGAGATGTTTGTAATTTGGTTTTTAGTGCCTTTGAGGTGCTTTGGTACCATGAGGTGCAAGCATAGTCGTAGTACCCTTGAATGAGTGCTCCTGCCAGAGTCTTCAGGGTATTCTTGTTTACCAGGGAGGAGATCCGGTACAAGAATCGAGTTTGTTGATTGACTTTTTTTTATTACATTGGATGCCATTTTGTCACATCTGGACATTAATAAATACAAAAGTGTATTGTTATTGTTGTCATGTATTGTTGTCATGAACTGAATAGATTCCAGAAGTCATAATCCACTTAGTCCTGCTCCCAAAACTATTTTGAATATGTTGTAAAATAAATGCAACTACTGCAGAAGTAGGAATATCATTAGAATACAGTACAGTATGTATTACTATCTACTACTACAGTACTACCTATGCTGCTATGTCTATACTACTATGTATCACAAACAGTACTGTATTTGCAAATCTGGTATGTCATAAATGTATAGATGTAGCAGTACTGTCTATCTGTATGTCGTGTATGTCATATATGTTACGATTAATTGAAAATGGGGGACCCTGATGTAAACAACCAGTATGGCCACTACAATACTGTAACAAAAATGAGCAGAAGTATTTCAATTATTAGACGGAATGCCTATTTTTTAACAGACACAGCTACTGTACCAAGCAAGTCATACAATCACTAGTTTTGTCACATCTGGACTACTGTCCAGCAATCTAAAAAATAGTAAGATAAAATAGACAGAGTAAAATAGTGCAGTGCAATAAAATAGTAGAATAGAATAGATAAAACTTATTTTTTTTACAATGAGAATTTTATTACCATTGCAGAATGGGTAAACTACAGTCAATACACACAATTGTTAAGGGGATGCAGACCAGAGAAAGACGTTTGTACATTGCAAAGTTCATCCTTCCTCTGCAGAGTTCAAATAAAGCTGACTTGACCTGACTTGAAAAAAACAGTGTTGAGACAACCCCCCCCCCCCACCATCAATGTACAGCCCCCCACCCCACCTACCCACCTATTAACACCTCATCAAGGAGAGGGGGCAGGGAGGTGTCAAATGCATCTGGTTGATACAGTACGGTCACAGTTCCATCCTAGAGGCTAATCTTTCCTGTGACAAAATGGCATCCAATGTAATATATTCCATAGTATATTCCACTACAATGGGTACAATACTGACCAGAGAAAGACTTTCGTCTTGTTTACATCTACTATTTTTATTATTGTCTATTTAAAACTAAAAAAAAGGGGTGAAACGATACAGCATTCACTTTACGGCCTATAGGGATATTTTATTTCAATTCTCTGTTAGAAAAGAGAAATATTAAGCCCTGTGCAAGGAATAATATGAAAATGTGCCATTGAATAGCCTGTAGCTAGATATGACATTTGGACATGACATGTTTGTCCTCCATAGATACAGTAATTGAATGGAAATTGTATTAACAGATTGCAAAATGGGTACAATACAGTACAGCTCAATACACACAATAGTTAAGGGGATGCAGACCAGAGGAAGACTTTCGTCTTGTTTACATCAGGGTCACCCATTTTCAATTCATAATGACAACAGTACCGATAGGAGATAAGATAAGATAAAAAACTGAAGAATATTGATCAGGCCAGAGTTACATTATGTCTTATGTTATTTCAGGTGTATTCTCATCAGAAGCCATAGAGAACTATAAGTCTTTAGAGGCATACCGCTTTTTTGTCTCTGGTTGGGTAGAAACCGTGTTCCACCGGAAACTGACAAGGTGCACCTTGTTGCGGGCGGATGTCAGACCATCCTACAGAGTGAATGATGATCCACATCATCCTTGGGTGGCCTTAGATGGCACGGGAAAGGTGGTTGCAGGTCACTGTGACTGTATGGCAGGGTGAGTTATACAAAATAATATTTTTTAAATAAAAAATAAATAATAAAAAGAATGTTGCCACAAATTTACCAGTGTTACCCACCCAACAGGAGCAACAGGCGGCCAGCAGCACAAGCACTCCAGTCTACTGCTTGTGTAAAACAACAACAGAATCAGAGAGCATGGTTGGCTGTGACACCTGTGATGACTGGTTCCATCCCAGGTGTCTAAACCTCAAAAGGCTACCGAAAAGCAAGACGTGGTATTGCCCGGAGTGCAGAAAAAAGAAAAAGAAGTCTAACCCTAACTAAGTTGCTGTACTCTGTCGTCTACTCTAAGCCATCCTATATTGTCAAAGTGGGCAGGGGTGAGGTGCGTTCTAGGAGTAAGGTCAAGCAGTAGTCTGACCAGTTTGTTTTGTGATGTTTGTAATTTAGTTTTTAGCCCTTTTGAAGTTTTATGTTATGGCTTCCTTCTTGGAGAAAATGTAGGTCTGCCAATGCTGCTGTTATGCATATGTTATGCATTGTTGTGCATGTTGAAACTTGAAATAGCACTTTTGTATTTTTGTATATAAAAAAAATAAGCATTTTTTACATGCATTGTTGTGCATGTTGAAATTGTAGGCCTGCCAATGCTGCTGTTATGCATATGTTATGCATGTTTAAACTTGAAATAGCACTTTTGTATTTTTGTATATAAAAAAAATAAGCATTTTTTACATGCATTGTTGTGCATGTTGAAATTGTAGGCCTGCCAATGCTGCTGTTATGCATAATTATGCATGTTTAAACTTGAAATAGCACTTTTGTATTTTTGTATCTAAAAAAAATAAGCATTTTTTACATGCATTGTTGTGAAATAGCACTCAGTCACAGAAAGTTAATGTGACAATACATTTTTTGTATTTTTGTATCTAAAAAAAAGCAATAGCAGAAGTTAGTTTTGCATTTTCTTTACTTGCATTGTTGTGCATGCTGAAATAGCACTCACAGATAAAACTGCAATAGAAGAACAGAACATTTCATTCTTATTTGTATATTTGAACAATAAAGCAAGGTTATTCTTTCAAAATGATGTTTGCTATAGTTGTTGTGCCCCTGGTATGTGGTTGACAAACATTGACATTGCCAAACATATTTACAATTAGCATTTTATAAAGTAGAACTGTAATATGTACTTTCTCAGTCAGTGCTAAGTGTAGTCCTCCTATGCAGCATCACTTTTCACATCAAAACAAAAGTAGAACTGTAATGTGGACTGTATCACAGGTCAATCACAAATGTCTCTCTAATCCTTGAGAACAATGCTGTCTCCCAGATTCACCAAAGCAGCACAGACTCGGATGATCTTGTCGATGCTGCTGTATTGATCACGATTGGCTTCACCTGCTAGACTCTGAACACAGTGAATTGGAACTGGACCCTTTAGTATTGTGTATCGGTTCTTGACTAGTCCAATCACCCTCTCAATGTGGATCCGCACTGATGAGATTTTACGGGCTCTCTCCACCTCCTCTGCAGACAGCTGCTTCTTGTTCCTCGTAAATGGGGGTAGAATTAGTTGTGCACCACAAACAGATGCAAAGTCATCCTCGAGTGTGAAACCCCTGTCTGCCAGGATCTGATCCCGGGGCATGTGCAGCGCAGGGTTTATAAATCCACACTCCCTGACAATATGGATATCTGAGGCTCTGCCTCCCCAGGCCTGGGACACGAAGTTAATGTGACCCACTGGGCTGCACGATATGAACACTTTCACTGTGGCGTGGCGTTTGTAGGAGGAATAGCACTGAGCACGAGCTTTAAGATTTCTGGGTGCATCGATGAAAATTTCAAAACAATCTATGATTGATGTGAGACGGGGAAACTTTGTTTTGAATACTGGGGGGATGGTTGAGAATATTTGGTCCTTGCACTGCCATTTAATCAAGAAGTCAAGCTTGACGTACATCATGGTCTATCCAGGTCCAGAACACTTTGATGACTGTTGCCTTTGACACACCTCTGATGTGGGAAATGAGGCCAAAGGACATGTCGTGACGCAGTTTGACAAGGGTGATAAATAGCTGATCTATGGGTGAGATTATGGTGCTCCTTGTCTTCTCTGTGTGACAGTAAGAAAACAAGTTCTGAAGCACTGGTCAGGTAACACCTGTCATCATTTTGCATTTGGTGTTGTTGCTGTCCACAGAGCTTGACTCGACCTTGGTTCTCTGTTGGTCACCATCCTCCTTGGCTGCATCCCTCTCCTCTCTGAGAGACTGCATCTCGTCAAACAGAGACTGCTCAGTGATGGGAGGTGTGGCTGCTTCCTCAACTTGGGCTGCTGCCTCAACTTGGATGTCTTGGCTGCAACGTTTAGTCCTCTTGTGGGGAGTCACTTTAAATGAAATAAAAACCATACTAATAAGAAACTGCAATTTAGGAACCCATTGATTTTGGCACATAACTGAAAACTAGATGATATCACTTACGATGGTATGAAGAGGAGTTCCTTTTTGCACGCCGCTCATGGCGACTGATGTTCGTTGACGTAGATGGTGTAGACCAGGGCTATTCAACTAAATTGTTCAGGGGGCCACATTGTCAGAAACCCAAGGGGCCATGGGCCGGACTGCCACGGCGCCTCCCCGTGCTATGAATATATGTACACTTGACACAACACGCAACCACATTTTCACAACTTTTATTTAAAGGGGAACTATTTTACTATTTCTTTCACTATTTGGGCACTTTTACACAATTCCTGTGGGTCTATGGAACACCTCTGTAATTTTTTTTTTTTTTAATTCATTGTTTTGTATTTCTAATCAAGTACTCAAAAACATGTTTTGAGCCTGGGCTCCAACCACTGTGGGAACTGTGTGGAAACTCAGCTGATTATCATGCAGCAGTGTCTCTCTGACATCACAAATCAGCACATTTTCAGATTACTCAGTTCAGTGAGGGTGAATATTGTGAGAGGAGAATTGGAAGAATGCGCCAATATGAGAATTAGAGACATAGATCATATTAACACTTTGGTTGCCTTGGGTTAAATTCATGATATACCATAGGTTGCCGGCTCTATTTGTCTATGGAGAAGTACCCCTTCTTTGCATGGCTATAACTTTTTAAATTCTATTGCTACATTGCCATTATTAGGGCCCATTCAAAGTCCTATATGTATTGTTCATTGTGTAGCAACGTTAAACTTTTTCATTCACATATTCATAGTAAAGTATGGTCTAATGTATAAGTATGTTTTCATCTCTTTCTGCAGCTTTCTCCAGAACGTGATCTATAGCCCCAAATGCATTATATTGATGATGCAATACAGTTTTATGGCAATCAGCGCGATATAAAAAATTCCAACTAGACGTACTTCTAGAAGTTACTATACGTCATCTGATGTTGACCGGATGGGCTAGGGGGCGTTTATAATTCCGTGGGCAGCGTTATACCAATCATCTAATGTGGGTCAAATGTTGATAGTTTCAAGTTCAAGTTTCAAGTTTCTTTAATAGTTGTCATACAGAAGTACAGAATACTTTTATACAAAATGCTTCTTACTGTTGCGCTAGCAGTTAGTATCGAAAGACGGTAACGTTACACGCTGAAACTCACCCCAGTCTCCGCGCGCCGTTGGGCGATCATCGTAGAGTAGAAATCTTATCATTATGGGATGTAAATTTACCCGGTCCATCTCCAGCTTGTATAATGGTATATACGTCCAAATCATGTTGTTTATCGAGTTATTGGCAATCGATCACTGTGTAGCGTGACGAGCCAGAGTCCCGGGACCTATAGCGAGTGCCCGGAAGTACTACGGACGTCTAGCACAACCTCTATGGCACATCCTGTTAAGCGATTGCGCCGATCGGCCACCAGATGGCGCTCCTGAACCGCCAGAGAGCTCAGTGGGTCCTGCTGGTGGATCTCAGGCCAGCGGAGGGGACATATGAATCCGATCGCAGATTTTTGAAATATTGATATAAGGACGACGTAAAGCGTCCTCCGGCAACTTGAGCATGGCCGGGAATGACATCTAAACACGTTTCCCGGCATAGAAAGTGTTAATATAAGCCCACATAGCTAGGAAACAATGCTAAACACTGAAAAAGGCCATTTATAAGATCCCCTTTAACTACATTGCAAAAGTAGTATACTTTTCAAAAAAAGTGCTTTATTTATGTGCAACAACTGCAACATCTCCTCTTCAACATTTCAATATAAAAATAAAATAAAAAACAAACAAGTGCATGATGTGCATATGAACATTCTAACATCAACACTTGAACAAAAAAACACATTTATAGTGCAGCTGAGCTTATGAAAAAGTGCTTCATGTCTGTGCAACAACAGCAAATCACAGCATCTTATTAGCACTTATTGTCGACTCTTAACTCTCAAACATCAGGGGGGTGGGGGGCAGACAAGCCTAGCCTACATACACACATCTAATGAGAGCAATTGCACTTCTTTGACTGGGCAATGGCAGAGAAAGAGGGTTCATAGGAAGTGAGGGCTACCCGCAAACAGTGATGCAAATGCTCATTTGTCAAGGAGGCATGGTTGCTTGTTTTAATGGCATTCATGTGAGAGAAACTGGATTCACAGGTGTATGTTGAGCCAAACATTGTTAGCACAGATATTGCCAGCGTTTTTATTTTGGGGAATGTCTTGACATGAATACACTTTATCCAAAATGTTGTGGTGGATTCATTCTCAAGTGCCTGCTTCAGAGCAGATGATGCTTGCATGTCAATTATTTCAAGTTGCAGGAGACCTTCATCAATGTGAAGTGATGCAAGGAACTCTTGTCCTTTTGTGGAAATAGCAGCTACATTGGCAAATGGGTTGCTCACAAAATGCATCAATTATCTGGACATGTCAAATTCATCAAATCAACTTGCAAAGTTTTCCCTCAATTTATCAATGAAATCTGTCATTAATTGAGTGACTTTTGGCTCAATTGTGCGTGTTAACGTTGACATGAAAAAAAAAGTTAAAAAAAAATAAAAAATATTTAATTTTTTATTTTTTTTTTATTATTATTATCGTGTAATCTTTGGCGGGCCGGTCAGAATCATCCCGCGGGCCGCCAGTTGAATAGCCCTGGTGTAGACTGTGATGTTGAAGGGAATACAGATGGAATGTAGTCTGGGTGTGTTTGGTCATTGACCTTTGCACCTGAATGAATGAATGAATGAATGAATGAATGAATGAATGAATGAATGAATGAATGAATGAATGAATGAATGAATGAATGAATGAATGAATGAATGAATGAATGAATGAATGAATGAATGAATGAATGAAAACGTTATTAACAGATTGCAGAATGGATACAATACAGTACGGCTCAATACACACAATTGTTAAGGGGATGCAGACCAGAGAGACTTTCGTCTTGTTTATATCAGGGTCCCCCATTTTCAATTCATAGTGACATTTGTGACATACTCAACATACATGACATCATGACATTTATGGCATAGGGACATACATGACATACAGGTATATAGTACTGTTACATTTGTGACATAATATGATATGCAAATATACAGTACTGTTACCCCATAGATCCTGACAGAGAGTATATACATATGACATGTATATTACAAGCAATACGACTATTCAATAACAAGTCCTTAGAGCAAGGACAACAACACTGAATGTGATTGATAAATAGTATACTAGTAACATATAAAAATGAAAAAGGCATGTAGGCTACACTGAGAATGGACTATTATGGGGAAGTAGCTAGCAGAGACTGTGTGAGGTTTCTGTCCTTGCCTTCTCACTCGTTCTGTTCCTTTAACCACCCTCGCTTTGTTTTCATTCATTTTTTCTGTCAAGTATTTCAATTCCCTCGTTCACACGTTTCTCCCCGCTGACGTCATCTGAGACGTCGCTGATTGGTTCTCTCACTTCCCCACGCTTTTCAATCACATTCCCCAGCTGTCACTGCTTTTCAATCAATCGATCCCTCATTATTTATACCCCGTTTTCCCCACCCTAAGTTGTTGGTTCGTCTTGATTTGTCGCTTGATGTTTTTCCCCGTTTGCTTCTGTTTCACTGTGCTATTCTCCAGGAATTCCTAGAAGCCTTCGCTTGGATACCTGCTCCGTGGCGCGCGCTCGCCTCCACTGTTGTTCCTGTTCCTTTTACGCAGCTCGTCTGGGTGAGTTTTTCTAGACTGACTGTCTTGACCTAATTCCGATTTTCGTGTGTAACCTTTACACTGAAGTCTACCACCTTTTTGTCAGACAGTCACTCACCCAGCCATTAACGTTTTTGCTCTTTCCTTTATGGAATAATATTTTGGGATCTTCCACCTCCCACTGTGTATTTACACGAAGATATTATTTCACATTTGGACTGTGTTTGGATTTTTGCTCACTGTGTATTTACACGAAGATATTGTTTCACATTTGGACTGTGTTGGATTTTTGCTCACTGTGTATTTACACGAAGATAGTATTTCACAATTGGACGGTGTTTGGATTTTTGCTCACTGTGTGTTTACATGAAGATATTCACTTGGGCTGTTTTTGGAATATTGCTCATCACTGTGTTGTTTAACACGAAGAATATAACACCCTGTCCTCCAGCTCGTTTCAAGTCTGCTCTGTCACTGACCCGTTCCCTCTCTCCCTCTCTCGGTCTTGCACAACATCTGAGAGGTCCGCCGTGAGAGTCTGCAGAGCGGTACAGAGGTCTGCTCCTGCTTCCCAAGACTACCCTTCCGGGAGAAGCTGCAGAGCAGCAGAACTTTGCCCCTTGTTCATTGTACCTGTTTCTTGTTGACCTGCTTTCCCTGTTTCACTTATTCTAGTCACCAAATAAACAAGCCCTTGTATTTGGCAACTCTGAATCCAACTCTCTTGTGTCGTTGCGTTTGGGGTCGGTGTCAAACCACAACATTACGAACCAACCATGACGACCCCAGCCGACACAGAGGGGGTCAGAACCGCACTTGCATTTCAAGTCGAGTTGACCAGGGATCACGGTCTCCAACTAGAGCGGGCTGCGGCTGCGGTGCAGAACCTCAGGGACCAGGTCCTGCCTATGCAGGGTTCAATGGCCGCTATGGCGGGACAACAGTCCGAGATTCTCGCCCAGCTTAACTCGCTGGGCGACGCCGTTAATACTTTTCATCTCTCACACCCTCCAGGAACATTCCCCGCAGCCCCAGCAGATCTCGCACCTCGGGAACCCCTTCTCTCCGTCCCACGGCTGTTTGACGGTAATCCCGAGGAGTGTGCCACATTCATCATGCAATGTGAGTTGGTTTTCCGTCATCAGCCAAGCCGTTTTTCAGCTCATGGGTCCCGAGTGGCTTATATAACCAACCTACTTTCAGGCCATGCTGCCCAGTGGGTCACATCCTCCTGGGCAATGGAAGCAGATTTTTTGTTCTCCTACCCAGACTTCGTGGCGGAGCTCCGCAGAGTGTTCCACCATCCAGCCCGAGGTCTGGACCCTGGAGCCCGGTTGGGGACCTTCCGGCAAGGGAGCAGCAGGGTGACGGACTATGTCATGGAGTTTCGACTGGCGGCGGTGGAGAGCGGATGGAACGAACCTGCTCTTCGCCTAACCTTCATAAGGGGGCTCAGTGACGCAGTCCGGGACCAGCTCGCTACCAGGGAGGTGCCCGACTCCCTCGAGGAGCTGTTTAGCCTTGTCATCCGTATTGACGGACGCCTCCTGGAGAGAAGGCGCGAGAGGGCCCGACTGTCACCTCCTGAAGCACCCCGGACTCCTGGACGCCCCGTCCCCAACACTACTGTGGGTAACAGGCTTCCCCGTCCGGTGCGCGAGGAGGAACCCATGCAGCTGGGACGCTCTCATCTGAGCCAGGCGGAGCGTCAGGCAAGGCTCAGGTCCGGTCTCTGCCTCTACTGCGGAGGTGCGGGACACCGTATCGCCGACTGCCCTACCCGGCCAAAAGATCGGGCTCACCAAGACCCCGGGAGATCCTGGTGAGCCGTTTTTCCCATTCCCAGCGCCGCGCACCACCTGACCATCTGTTGAGCGTCACCCTGGCCTGGGGGGACCAACGTGCCACGGTGGAGGCCCTCATCGACTCTGGGGCAGACGAGAACTTCCTCGACTTCGAGTTTGCCACCCAAGCCAACATACCTCTTGTGAGGCCCTTGGAGATCTTTTCGTTGGACCAACACCGCCTGGCCGACATCTCTCAACGGACCGGCCCAGTCTTGCTGACCATTGCTGGGAACCACGTAGAGAGGATCCAGTTCCTCATTACCCAATCCCCCCTTGTCCCGGTGGTCCTGGGTAGGCCCTGGCTCGCGCTGCACGAGCCCCACATCGCCTGGGCCTCCGGTACCATCAGGGGCTGGAGCTCCTCCTGTCACGCCCGCTGTCTACAGGCGGCGTCTTGTCCCCCGCCCCGGAGACCGGCTGGTGAGTTGCCCCCGGATCCCTCGTCCGTTCCTCCCGAGTACCACGACCTCATGGAGGTATTCAGTAAGACCAGGGCTCAGTCCCTTCCACCTCACCGCCCCTATGACTGCGCCATCAACCTCCGCCAAGGGGCTCCCCTTCCCGGCAGCCGCCTCTACAGTCTGACTGCACCGGAGAAGAAGGCGATGGATCTCTACATCTCTGAGTCATTGGAAGCAGGACTCATTCGGCCTTCCTCCTCCCCGGTGGCGGCCGGGTTCTTCTTTGTTGGAGAGAAGGATGGGGACCTGCGACCCTGCATCGACTATCGTCAGCTCAACGAGATCACCATCAAGAACAAATACCCCCTACCTCTCATGAGCTCCACCTTCGAGCCACTGACCCAGGCCTCGTTCTTCACCAAGCTGGATCTCCGAAGTGCCTATCATCTTGTCCGTATCCGTGAGGGCGATGAATGGAAGACCGCCTTCAAGACCCCCAGGGGCCACTATGAGTACCTTGTGATGCCGTTCGGTCTCACCAACGCCCCGGCGGTATTCCAGGCACTCATGAACGATGTCCTCCGTGACATGCTGGAGGTGTTCGTGGTGGTGTACCTGGACGACATTCTTATCGTTTCCAGGACCCTCGAGGAACACATCCTGCATGTCCGCCGGGTGCTGGAGCGCCTCCTCCACAATCGGCTCTTCGTCAAGGCGGAGAAGTGCCGTTTCCACTCCAACTCCGTCGACTACCTGGGCTTCATCGTGGAGAAGGGCTTGACCCGAGCGGATCCTCGCAAGATCCAGGCTGTGGAGGATTGGCCGGAACCCACCACTCGGAAGGAGCTACAGAGTTTCCTCGGGTTCGCAAACTTCTACCGAAGGTTCATCCGGAACTACAGCCAAGTGGCGGAGCCTCTTACCAAGCTGACCTCCCCCGCTCTGCCGTTCGACTGGTCCCCAGCGGCATGCGCTGCGTTCCGCTCCCTCAAGAGAAGGTTCACTTCCGCTCCTATCCTGCTCCACCCTGACCCCAAGAGACAGTTCATCGTGGAGGTGGACGCCTCGGATTCTGGCCTGGGCGCTGTCCTATCCCAGCGTTCTCCTTCCGACCAGAAGGTACATCCTTGCGCCTTCTACTCGCGTCGCTTCCTCCCCGCCGAGAGGAACTACGACACCGGCAATCGGGAGCTACTGGCGGTCGTGGCGGCTCTGGAGGAGTGGCGTCATTGGCTAGAGGGTGCCGAGGAGCCTTTTACCATCTGGACGGACCACAAGAACCTAACGTTCATCCGCGCTTCCAGGCGCCTCAACGGTCGGCAGGCGAGATGGGCCAGTTTCCTCAGTCGGTTCGACTTCTCGCTGACCTTCCGCCCCGGTTCCCGCAACACGAAGGCCGACTCCCTGTCCCGGATGCACTCCAAGGGGGCTCCACCCTCTGAGGACCCATCTCCCATCATCCCGGAGGCCCGAGTGGTTGGAGCCATCACCTTGGGCATCGAGGGTGTGGTGAGGCGTGCCCTACGCTTCCAACGTGCTCCAAGCAACGTCCCTAGGAGCCGTCTCTTCGTCCCTGACTCTGTCCGGTCCCAGGTACTGCTGTGGGGCCATACCAGCCGGTTCGCCTGCCACCCAGGCGTCCATCGCACGTTCTCCTTCCTGGCTCGTCGTTTCTGGTGGCCCACCATGCGAAACGACGTCAAGGAGTTCGTATTGGCCTGCGCGGTCTGTGCCCGCAGCAAGGCCTCTCACCAGGCACCCTCCGGGCTCTTGCAGCCACTTCCCGTTCCAAGCCGTCCGTGGTCACATGTGGCGCTCGACTTCGTCACTGGACTACCCTCCTCCCAGGGGAACACCTGCCTTCTGACCGTGGTGGATCGATTCAGCAAGGGGGTCCACCTCGTGGCCCTCTCCAAGCTTCCCTCAGCAGCCGAGACGGCGGACCTCCTGACGCACCACGTGTTCCGCCTTCACGGTTTCCCCCAGGACATCGTCTCTGACCGGGGGCCCCAGTTCACCTCCCAGGTTTGGCGGGCTTTCTGCAAGGGATTGGGGGCAACGGTCAGTCTCTCCTCCGGCTACCATCCCCAGACCCCCAGACAAACGGGCAGACGGAGAGGATGAACCAGAGCGTGGAGTCTGCTCTTCGGTGTGTGGCAGCCGAGAGGCTGGCATCCTGGAGTCGTTTCCTTCCCTGGGTTGAATACTCGATCAACTCAATGGTCAGTTCCGCCACCGGCCTCTCCCCCTTTGAGGCCTCCCTAGGCTACCAGCCCCCTTTTTTTCCCGCACTGGAGACGGAAGTGGCTGTTCCCTCCGTGCAGGTCCACCTCCACTTTGGCCGTCGCGTTTGGGAGATCACCAGGACCGCGCTGCTCCGGACATCTGAGCGCGCCTGTCGTGGTGCCGACCGGCGCCGGGTTCCCGCGCCGACTTACCGCCCTGGGCAGAGGGTGTGGCTCTCCACGAAGGACCTCCCGCTACGGTCCTCGGCCAAGAAGCTCAACCCTCGCTTCGTCGGTCCTTTCGAGGTCCTGAAGGTACTCAGTCCGGCGGCCCTGCGCCTGAAGCTTCCTGCATCCATGCACATCCACCCCGTGTTCCATGTCTCCCGGGTTAAGCCCGTCTCCCTCAGTCTTCTTATGCCTCCGGCTCCTGATCCACCGCCTCCTGTGCTAGTGGATGGTCACCCCCAGTGGCAGGTCCGCCGGTTGATGGGCGTTCGTCGGCGGGGCCGGGGATTCCAATACCTGGTGGACTGGGAGGGTTACGGCCCTGAGGAGCGCAGCTGGGTCTCCCGGCAGCTCATCGTGGATCCCGGCTTGATCACCGACTTCCATCGGGCCCATCCTGACGAGCCGGGTCGGCCTGGTCGCCGGGCGGCTCCCGTTGAGGGGGGGGTACTGTGAGGTTTCTGTCCTTGCCTTCTCACTCGTTCTGTTCCTTTAACCACCCTCGCTTTGTTTTCATTCATTTTTTCTGTCAAGTATTTCAATTCCCTCGTTCACACGTTTCTCCCCGCTGACGTCATCTGAGACGTCGCTGATTGGTTCTCTCACTTCCCCACGCTTTTCAATCACATTCCCCAGCTGTCACTGCTTTTCAATCAATCGATCCCTCATTATTTATACCCCGTTTTCCCCACCCTAAGTTGTTGGTTCGTCTTGATTTGTCGCTGGATGTTTTTCCCCGTTTGCTTCTGTTTCACTGTGCTATTCTCCAGGAATTCCTAGAAGCCTTCGCTTGGATACCTGCTCCGTGGCGCGCGCTCGCCTCCACTGTTGTTCCTGTTCCTTTTACGCAGCTCGTCTGGGTGAGTTTTTCTAGACTGACTGTCTTGACCTAATTCCGATTTTCGTGTGTAACCTTTACACTGAAGTCTACCACCTTTTTGTCAGACAGTCACTCACCCAGCCATTAACGTTTTTGCTCTTTCCTTTATGGAATAATATTTTGGGATCTTCCACCTCCCACTGTGTATTTACACGAAGATATTATTTCACATTTGGACTGTGTTTGGATTTTTGCTCACTGTGTATTTACACGAAGATATTGTTTCACATTTGGACTGTGTTGGATTTTTGCTCACTGTGTATTTACACGAAGATAGTATTTCACAATTGGACGGTGTTTGGATTTTTGCTCACTGTGTGTTTACATGAAGATATTCACTTGGGCTGTTTTTGGAATATTGCTCATCACTGTGTTGTTTAACACGAAGAATATAACACCCTGTCCTCCAGCTCGTTTCAAGTCTGCTCTGTCACTGACCCGTTCCCTCTCTCCCTCTCTCGGTCTTGCACAACATCTGAGAGGTCCGCCGTGAGAGTCTGCAGAGCGGTACAGAGGTCTGCTCCTGCTTCCCAAGACTACCCTTCCGGGAGAAGCTGCAGAGCAGCAGAACTTTGCCCCTTGTTCATTGTACCTGTTTCTTGTTGACCTGCTTTCCCTGTTTCACTTATTCTAGTCACCAAATAAACAAGCCCTTGTATTTGGCAACTCTGAATCCAACTCTCTTGTGTCGTTGCGTTTGGGGTCGGTGTCAAACCACAACAGACTGCTAGCTAATCAATCAATCAGCTAGCAGCTAACATCTGCTGTTTACAGCCTCACAGCCAATACAACTTAATTTACTATATAAATATGTGTTCCTTATTCTCACCTGTTATGAAATGGGTAGAGCAGACATACGTAGAATTTGACTTGGGGGACCAGGGTCTGCTTTGGTCGACTCTCCCGTCTGCTCTACCCAGTCAAAGGAAGTTGACTTCGAGAATATACAGTACTGTTTACAGTATGTGTACAAGGGAAGACTACTCGAAATGTGTTGTTTTCTTTGTGCATTAAGCCAGTCAATTTGCTCTTTGTATGGGATTATAACGGAGTTGTTCTTGTTTGTGTGCTCCCCTCGCATTTGACGATCAATTGGACTTGAAAACAGCAGTGACCACCACTCGTTAGATCATATGAAACAGTAGCCCCTGTCACGTCACGTAAGCGGCAGATAAAACAGTGAAGATCAGATCATTTGACTTACCACTTAATCCAACGTTCATTCCCCACAAGCGTCTCCGGTGACCCGAACACCAGCCAGTATTTACCCTGGTCGATTTGGTCGTCCACTCCTGCACTGTTCCCGGCACACGCTGCCGATTAAGGGCACGTACTTGGTCCTCAATAATGGACATTAGTGGACAAACCACTAAAACAATGGGGTTTACGTGCCATTTGGAATAGCCATAGGTCTTTGCTGTAGCCGGTATTTTTGTATTTCCGATTCACATTTAGGAGGCATAGCAAGTTCGGTTGTCTCGAAGGAAGGATATAATTCCAACTTGACTTTGACTTTGCGCCTCCTGGCGGCACAAAACAGAAGCCGCACCCACCCTAATAAAACCATTTGACGAGAGACGTTAACAGGCAGTAGAGGCCGTTGGAATGGCGGTAGGAGGGACCTCAATTTGCAATGCTGTAACTGTATATTGTTTGGTAATTCTCAAAGACCAACCCCTCGCTTCTTTTATTAGTGTTTGTACCTGCTATTATACCTGAAAAAAGACTTTATCAGATTAATTACAATCATGTGGTTATTGTAATTTCTAACTTTACATTTTAGACTATAAATATTTTAGCCTTGCCATAGATATTGACTTGTTGGCCTATATGCATTGTTAATTGAAGACACTTTTCAGTAAGTTAAGGAGTGGTCTCCTATATGTTTTCATCCTGTGGTCTCAGTACATCTGTATAAAACGATCACCCTTCCTTTGAACTGTGGGGCTGTGTAGTCATAAAATCTCTTCTAAACCTTACACAAACACGTTTTTCTGCTGGTCTCAGCTTATTTGAAGGCTATCCACATTTGTCCTTCCCTGACCTAATAACTAATTAACTTTCACAAATAACGTGCGACTCCGTTACAGCTCTTACCAAGGCTGAGTTTTACAATTCTTGCCATGCGTATGGCAATGTTTAACCTAAGTCCATTTTTAGAGGTAATCTGACCTCCCTCAGCTGTATTCAGTGTTTCCCCTCCGTACATCTCAAGGTAGCTTTTGGCCATCTGTCACCATTTAGACTGAGGCCAGTTAACAGCCTTCTTGTTGACTCAAATGTATGGTTAACCTAACAGGTGATTTGGCATGGCTGTGAGTCTCTATTTTCTAAGAGAAAATAACCTAGTTATTTGCTATTTCATATATGTGCATAATTTCTATTGTTTAATTTACAGGTTTTATTTAGATAAATATACGACAATCCACCCATAGTGGGTTTCATAACCCACTATATAGCACCAATATGTTCTAAATTAAACATGTTAAACCATAATTATCATTTTTGCTAATATTTTCAAAAAATTAAAAAAATCCAAAATTTACACAAATCGAACTACCAAACCCATTTCCGTCTGTACAGTTACAAAATCATCATTCACTCTTTCCGTTGGCTTCTTCCCCAGTCACACACAATATCAGTTATTACTATGACTTTAGACTAAGAAAGCTGTTCCTGTTTTTACAAGGAAACACTCTTTCAATAACAGCTTTTTTGTTTAGACTATTTTATCCATGTTTACTTAGCTTCAATGTGTCTGTTTTGTGTAATTGACTCTGCAAGAAAAGATTAATACATCCTACCCAAAAGATTAACACTCTAAACATCGAGGGAGATTCAAACAAGCAAACATAAATCATCTCTTCTCCTTGAAAAGACCACTGAGGCCTCAATTATTCTTCGCTTTCATCCCTGTCAGTTATCCCTGTTTAAACCTCCTGAGGTCTTTACGGCTAACTTGTTTTGACTGTTTTTCTTCTTGTTGTATTTTGTGCTAACCACAGCCTCTTCTTTGTTGTATGCAGGTCTCGGTACTGCTCCGATTTTCCACAGAAGGAAACGATTTTCCCTCTGTCCTTTTTGCATTTTGGATTGTTATTTACAAACACACAATGGATTGGAAGGTCTCATTTTTCTCACAGATACATCTTTACTGTTCTGCATTTGACAATACATTTTTCTCCAAATTTGTTATGTTAACATTCAATCAAATCACCTTTGTCTCATTTGTTTTTGTGCTGTACTATTTTACTAGATCAAATATCTCAAGTTCAACACAATACTACTTCCACCCTTTGAGAGTGGAATAACCATTATATTTCACTATCAATACCTCGTTTCCAGACAGCCTCCTCGGTCCGGACAGCCAGCTCTAGACGAGGCCAATCACCAACAGAACCTATGTGCATGGCAACAACACAGTCTCTTTAAACACACATCCCACACACTCCGCCAGCCTTCAACAAGCCGGTGCAGAGTCTCCCATAAGCCAATTATCAATTTCACATGTCTGCACCCTAATTGTAAACTATTTGGCCAATGGCGACCAAAATCTACAGAGCTTACCTATAAACAGAGAAACACATTCGCCCAACACTCACCAAACCCAAAAACGTGACACAACTCCCCAGATACTACTCCTGGACTCTCAATGAGCGGAAAACTAAATCATGAACCAGCTCCCGTCCACCCTTAGTTTCCAGCCCATTATATTAGACATTCCTACCAGTCCCGCTGTGTCACCACCACCTGCTATCCCTGACCGGCGAGAGATCCCTCCCAGCCAGTCAGTTCCTAAAAAAAATAGAGTGTCAAACAAAAACAAAGAAAATTGCAAACAAACATAAACAAAACTCTGTGAGTGCCTTCATGCAACACACCCATCAACAGAATTAAACTATCAGCTAGAGGCATAAATACCCCCGCATAACCACTAAGAAATTAAAAATTAAAAAGATATGAAGTAAAGAAATTAAATCCTTTTTTTTTTTTTTTTTTTTTTTTTTTTAAGTCTCCTTGACCACCCTTGGATCAAGTATGTATAATTACTACTGACCACTCGCTGCGAACGTGTCACATCATTCCACTGTCTAATATTGAATACCTAATATTAACTGTTTAACCTAGACCCAAGTCCACATGACCACAAAAGTCATTGAGGTGACCATTTTTCTCTCTCTCTCCAATCTGTGCAGCCGGGCCAGGCTGCACAGGTGGGAGATACCAAAAATCGTCCACCATACCATTCTCCCTTACGTTTTCCTCACTGCCACAGCAAGAGTTGATCAGACACACTGTAGCAAAAAGGAAAACCCATGATTGGTCTATTAATTAACTGTTAGTACGATTGGCTCATGCATCTGTCAGTCATTTCATCTCTCCCTGTTAGTTGCACATCCATTTTAGTCACTTCCACTCATAACCTAATGTACCAACGCTTCTATATATTTTTTATTCTATTTTTATTCCAATCAGTCCTTTTTCCCATTTTAACTTATTAATAACTCTATTTTCCCGAGCACTATTAGCTTCGCTTGTGCATTCCTGCTTCGTTCTTATTCAACCTATGGCCTTTGCAGACACAACCTCTTTACACCCCTTCTGAAAATGTCCCAACTTTCCACATGGCCAGCAACTCTGTTTTCTGATGGACTCTTGCTTTCTATTGGACTCTTGCTGAGCCCGCCACCCTTTGCCACATGATCGAGCGAGATGGCCGATTTCTCCACATTGCCAGCACTCAGTTGATGCCGGCCATCCAAGCGGTCCCCCTCTTTGTCGTCCATTCCCTCCTTGGGGCTGCCAGTTCTGTTGTCTGGATGAGAGAGGGACATACCTGTTCTTCCCAGCCGCCGCACCTTGGGCCTTTTGTTGTTGGGAGGGGCCTGGAAACTCACCCCCCCTGCGGCTGTCATCATTCCCTCGCTGCTCCGCTCCCTGTTCAGGTAACAGGGCAAGTGACTTCTCTTGTTCACTGAGTCCTTGTTCTGCAGTACGAAACATGATTTCCAAAATTACATCACTCATGATCACAGTCTGTTTCGCCAGCTCTTGTTCTAGCACCTCCCTCTCGCGTGTGACTTGGTCAACCACCAGCTGCTTCTCCACCAGTTTTCTACGGACTGTCTCATGTCTCTCGGACGCTTCCGTGAATGCTCTCTGTCTTTCTGGAGAGAGGCACGTCATCCTCTCTACCTCCACCCTGGCCCCCGCTGTCTGGCTCCTCGTCACTGGCCCACGCCTCTCATCCTGGCTTTGGTCTCGAGGGACGACTGGACTGGGCTGTGGAAACTGTTTGTGTATATTTCCATACCTGCTATCGGTCCCTGTTTCAGCCGTACGGCCAGAGTGGACTTCGTGGGATGGCTGTAACAACGCCGCTCGCTTCCGTCGCTTTCTTTGTCCCTCGGTTAAATTGTAGTCTCCAGCAATGGACACTCCAGTGTAGCTTGGTTCTGGTTGGAGTAAAACCGTTGTCTCTGGTTCTCTCTCCTGTAAGACCTCCTGTATTGGAATCAAAGTCATTATTTCCAGTCCCTCTGTCATACTGGTCACCTGAGGAAATTCCATCACATCCAACTCAATCAGATTAACTTCAGATATCAATCTTTCTACGGGAGTGTCTGCAAAGGTTGTCAGCCTATTGCTATTGTCAGCATTACTTCTTTTCATCGCTCTTCATGCTCTCTTTTTCTGTTTTTTATTTTTGTTTCTCAATCTATAACGGCCTCCTTTTTTATACTTAAATACAAGGTTTTGTAAAGGCCTGAATCTCTTTGGCCATGGCTTCTTCACTTCTATTGTGATATTTCCAGTCATTGACATAGACAGATTGTCTACTTTTGCTATTGTTATTGCTTCTAAACCTTCAGTTGTTTCTATCAATGTTCCACTAAGGTGAACTTCCTGTGTACTCGACATTCTCACTGGTTTCAAACACACCTGCAATCACCGTTTGGAAGAACAAGTTTCTCTGTGTCCAAACCTATTTTTCGCTACTTGAGTTAAAATTCACCCACACTATCAGATTTATACCGGTGCAGACAGGGATTGACAATTTTCTTATCATTCATACTATACCAAGGCTCATATAGCCGTTTCCCCAATTGGTATTGAAATCGTCAGAGCCCCAGTCCTCGCCGAGCCTGTGCAGAAAGAAAGCAAAAACATAACACTTAATACAGTGGCATTCCCCTTGTCATTTCCTCAATATTTATGCATTGGAAATGTCGGGCATTCCTATACTAATATTCTTCTAGAGAGATTTGGTGTGATTTATTTGAATATAACGATACGGCTTTACTTGTTTTTGTCCGTTCGTCCAACCGGAAACTGGAGGTTCCAATCCCTTGTGTGTTCCTTTCACTTTTGATTCTCTGGGGAACATAATCATTAAGTTCCACACAACCTATCAATTCTAACAAATGGTAAACTTGGTTAGCCATCTGTTCCAATTTCTTTTTGCCTTGATGAAATTGTCATAATTTATACTTTAAATGACTGCTCCGCGTATTAACCATGTATAAATGTAATATTAACTTCCCTACTTGCTTTCTACTATGAAAATCAAAATCTATACTTCTTCCTACATTTCTCACCACATTTACATCTCACGCCTTCATCACATTCTTCATACAACATCATTCTACATTATATTTCCACACATACCCCCTCACACCACCAAAAAACCTTTTGGTTGTGTTACTGCTTCCAACCACCATCACGGGAAAAAATTAATTTTTAGCAACTTAGGTCACTAAACCCCTGACCGTTATATAGCCCAGTTGTCCACGTTATTAAATTCATGGACACCAGTACTATACCCACTGCAATATTCCCCATGATCCCTGAATTCACAGAGACCCGTCATTTCACCGCCCAAAGCATTTTCCCTCAGTTTCGAACCTGAACGAAAACACCCCAAGCCCCCTTTCCAAGGAATATCACAACTCGTCCAACCATCACCTATAACACACAACAAAACACAAAGCCAATCCTGCTTCCAAAGACCTAACCGAAGAGGGAACTAGAGGACTGGCACCTTCCCTAAAATGAAAAACAAATACACGCCACCACCATCCCTACACAAAACCAACCTAATGTAAAACCCATACCCTTTATAACAAACGCTCTAACTCCTTGCCCCCAGTCTAAACATACACGCCACACTCAAGAGGGCCAGTCTGGGGGTTGGAGGGACCCCAACTAGAAACGGTCCGTAACGTACCCACAATCCATTTGAAGGCAAGGCATTGAGGGGGGGCGCATGTGGAAAAACGAAGGGAGGGAGAGAAGGAGAGACACAGGGAGAAACACAAGGAGAGACAGAGGGGGGGCGCAGGAGGTGGTAGAGACATACCGAGGGAAGGGGGGAAAGGGGGAAGGAGGGGGTAGAGGGGAGAGAGGCAGGGAAGGAGGGAGGGAGGGAGGGAGGGAGGGAGGAAGGCAGGGAGGGAGGGAGAGGAAGGAGGGAAGAGAGAGAGGGACAAAGAAACGGCGGAGGGGGGGGGGCACCCAATTGAACATTAAGATTTATCAAAAACTTTTTAATTAACTAGCAGACCTTACCGCATCGCCTGGTCCAGGTAACCCACAGGGCTTTAAACACTATCATCAGCATTTGCTGCATAACTGTAACTCAAAGTAAACACTACATTAACATAACTAATGGTCTGTGCATGGAGTCCCTGAAAGCTACCACTATACCCTAAGGGACGGCGGGAGGGAGAGAGAGGAAGGGAATGGGGGAGGGAGGGATGCAGGGAGAGAGGGAGGGAGGGAGAGGGGGAGAGAGGGAAAGAAAGAGAGGGATGGCGAGACGAAGGGAGGAGGGGGGGACGGGGGGAGGGAGAAGCCAGGCCGAAACCCCACCTGTTCAAAAAGGCCTTCGACTGTCAGCTTTCTATATTAACTTTATCGCTCTCGTTTTTTTAAATCTTCCGTTTATTCTATATTTCTAATTAACCATGTTCTATTTCTTCCTTATAACTGTTTTAACCCTGTAGCGTAGCACTTTGGGATCCCATCGAACAAAAAGTGCATTACAAATCCAATCCATTATTATCACTATTATGTGTGGCTGCCGTCTGTGCTCTACTGAGTGCACCCTTCTAG
This sequence comes from Notolepis coatsorum, assembly GCF_963971535.1. Classification (NCBI taxonomy): domain Eukaryota; kingdom Metazoa; phylum Chordata; class Actinopteri; order Aulopiformes; family Paralepididae; genus Notolepis; species Notolepis coatsorum. Next base: position 268,814 of record NC_140172.1, read on the forward strand.
TCCAGCGAGAGCGCTGACGCTCCGTAACTGAGCAGGGTTGCCGTCTGTCAACACAAGTTGGAACCCTGGAGGAAGCGATATAAGGAAACAAATTGCCAATAACTGTAAAGTTATCTTCGAACCTGTAGCAGGAAATAAACCTCCACACATCTGGTCAAATCAAATGCGAAACAAGACCTCATGTGCGTCTCATGTCACAAACTTGACCTCGTGAGCAGAGCGCATCACATCTACATTTAAGGTTTATTGTTTGCAAACATTAGAACGGACACGTGACTCATACGCACACAGGAACGGGAGAGAGGGAGGGAGGGAGAGAGGGAGGGAGAGAGGGTGGCAGGGAGGGAGGGAGAGAGGGACGGAGGGAGGGAGGGAGGGAGGGAGGGAGGGAGGGAGGGAGGGAGGGAGGGAGGGAGGGAGGGAGGGAGGGAGGGAGGGAGGGAGGGAGGGAAAGAGAGGAGAGGGAGGGAGGGAGGGAGGGAGGGAGGGAGGGAGGGAGGGAGGGAGGGAGGGAGGGAGGGAGGGAGGGAGAGGAGAGGAGAGGGAGGGAGGGAGGGAGGGAGGGAGGGAGGGAGGGAGGGAGGAGGAGGGAGGGAGGGAGGGAGGGAGGGAGGGAGGGAGGGAGGGAGGGAGGGAGGGAGGGAGGGAGAGGAGAGGAGGGAGGGAGGGAGAAAGGGAGGGAGGGAGGGAGGGAGGGAGGGAGGGAGGGAGGGAGGGAGGGAGGGAGGGAGGGAGGGAGGGAGGGAGGGAGGGGGCACAGAGAGGAGACAGAGGGGTGGGGGGGGCTCACGCAAGTCCCGTCACAGCACAGCATGTGAAGGAGAGGTGGAACAATCTACTAGGAGAGGTGGAACAATCTACTAGGCAGCACCGCCCTCTGGTGCATTTGTTCGCACATCACCTCTATTGCACTACAGTACCCCCAACTTCCCATAGGAGGAGCCCTCACCCTCCTAATACAACTGCGTCATCACGCCGCCACCCACTTCATGGCGTCAGCTAACATGCTCAATATGTGAACCCTAATTCCCAGAATCCTCTGTACCGACTCGCAGTCCACCATTTTCAAGATGGCTTCCCACGAGACGTCATCACAAGAGCTTCACGTCCTGTTTACAAACACGAGGTCTCGCTGTCAGCCAAAATAGCATCACGCGATATTCCCCGAGACTCCCAGCATGCAACATTGTTAGCACAGGTAGCTTTAGCATGTTAGCATAGTTAGCTTAGCATTTTTAGCATAGTTAGCTGTCCACTGCTAACACCATTAGCTTAATACTGTTAGCCCCATTAGCTTAGCTCAATGTTGCTATCGCTCGATCAGCCTAGCACGGCTAGTTAGCTTAGCCTAGCCCCTTACAATAGCGTTTCCTATACGGCCCACTATCCTGTTGATTTTAGCGGCACAACACATCGCAACGTTTTGCACAACCCAGTCATACTTTATAACATAATTTTAACTTTATTAAGCATTCGTTTATAAATCCTACAGTAACATTTTCTAGTTTGCCCGCCCGTCCGGCCCCGGCCGGCTCCGTATTTTAAATCTAACGCTCCCGATCCAGCCCCGTATTTCAAATCTAACGCACCCCCTCTAGGCCCCCACCAAGCAGATGCTCCTAGCGACGTCACCAGTTCCCAAAACCTTGCTTTCTTTGATCTATACCACCTTAAGGTAAGACCTTAATACCACTGATTTAAAAAATTTCAAAAGAACTTTACACATCATTTTGGTTCCATCTCACTCGCCATTCACTCAATTGGCTCGATATCGCAACGCAGCGTCCATACGGTATGTACGTCGTTCTCGCGGCTAACGGACAGTGTTGTGGTCACCCCGCTGCCAACTGTTGGTCCCTAGAGTTATTATAATGATACAAAAATACTGGCATCCACTTCATAACCTCTAGCAGACTCATTTACACACATTCTCTCTCATCCGCACAGTTACACTCATACTTTCATTCAGCAACATAATCATCTTTAGCACTGGTTAACCTTGTATATCATGTAGCATCATTTGGTAGCCTTTCAGCCACCAGGGATGAAGCTACAAGTTCCGTCATTTCAACACAACAGTCGTATTAAACATTATTAGCCCCCAGGATTTCCCGTTAGCTCGCAACGTAGCTTAGCATGTATTAGCCCTGCGTTGTACAGCATTAGCTCTCGGGTATAAAACGGCTTCATTCCGTATACTGCAGCAATATAGTAATCCGCGACGTTTAGCGTTATGATGACGTACGTTTGATCATAGCTATGATACCATGCATGTGTCATCCTATTTCATCTAAACAACATATATACATTGTTACATACTAAAGTCCTTTAAATATATAATGCCTCATCGCTTCTAAGTGCAGTTTTTTAGTTCGAACATAAGCGCAGTTCCTTCTATCCCCCAAGTGCACAAGTGCTAATTTTCTAAGGTTTAAAAGGACTACCTTACATGCTCCAGATCTCTTGTTCCGTACGAATTAAACGGATTCGTACGATGTCGATTTTTCCTTAGCAACGTACAAACCAGACGTCTCTAGTATTGTCATTGCATTTGAACCTACGATTCTAAACAAGAGTCTCCGTCGCATAACCTGGCGCAATCCTCCATCCCCTCAGCCGTGCGCGACCTGAACTATATTATTGTCCAACCCGATCGCGCCAATTTCCTTCATTACATTAGTGCCGATACGGCTGTGCGCTCAATCGTTTAACTCGATCGCGCCAATGCAACAATTCCCTACCCCTGTTCGAAATCTGCCCAAACAAACCCCGACATTTCAGACACATCTTTAACTCACCGTTTGACCTCTGCTGGTTGTTGTTGCTCAAGGATGGTGTAGTCAGGCGTCGTTGCTCTGCTCTGAGAGTTTTTGAAGTTCTGTTGTGTCCTTGTCCTGGGTTCCGTTCGGATGTACCGCCCGGCAGTCACGGCGCCAGATCTTTCACTCCAATTATATCTAAGTTTTGTGATCGTATAGTCTACTCTTCTCTCTGCATTGCTTGCATTTCAGGTGGTTCAGTTCTATTCAGGAAAACGCAGACTAGGTGGTCTGAATCAAACAAACTGCGGTGTTTATTTCCATTCTTAATAAAACATCTCTATGAATCAAACACGTACATGGTCTTCTTGGTATATCTAATTGTCTCTTTGATGTGGCAGTTGGTCCATGCTCGGATCAGCTGCGGCCGTCAGAGCGTTCTTCTCCTGGGGTTGGTTGTCTCGGCAACCCTGGTCTCCGTGATTCTCCAAGCTGGGAGCGCTTGATTCCGTCTCAGCGGAGTCTGGTGGTTGCCAAGGCAACTCTTCTCCGCGATTCCTGACGCAGCACGGGGGCGCTCGTTTTCCTCCTCTCAGGATCGTCTTCCCAGCGTCTCTCTCTCTTCTCCTCCTGCCACAGTGCCTTAAAAACCCTGCTGGACCTGCCTCCCACAAACGTCCTCCCTATGACGCTCACAACTGGCTCATCCAATCACGGTTCTGTGGCTAGTTTGATAACTGGGGAAGTTTGGTTCAGACACTCCTCCTCCCCGTATCAGAGGAGATTAATTTTATCCTCGTTAAACAGTACACGTATCAATTCCACCATAGCCACATATATATTGTTTGGTAATTCTCAAAGACCAACCCCTTGCTTCTTTTATTAGTGTTTGTACCTGCTATTATACCTGAAAAAAGACTTTATCAGATTAATTACAATCATGTGGTTATTGTAATTTCTAACTTTACATTTTAGACTATAAATATTTTAGCCTTGCCATAGATATTGACTTGTTGGCCTATATGCATTGTTAATTGAAGACACTTTTCAGTAAGTTAAGGAGTGGTCTCCTATATGGTTTTCATCCTGTGGTCTCAGTACATCTGTATAAAACGATCACCCTTCCTTTGAACTGTGGGGCTGTGTAGTCATAAAATCTCTTCTAAACCTTACACAAACACGTTTTTCTGCTGGTCTCAGCTTATTTGAAGGCTATCCACATTTGTCCTTCCCTGACCTAATAACTAATTAACTTTCACAAATAACGTGCGACTCCGTTACAGCTCTTACCAAGGCTGAGTTTTACAATTCTTGCCATGCGTATGGCAATGTTTAACCTAAGTCCATTTTTAGAGGTAATCTGACCTCCCTCAGCTGTATTCAGTGTTTCCCCTCCGTACATCTCAAGGTAGCTTTTGGCCATCTGTCACCATTTAGACTGAGGGCAGTTAACAGCCTTCTTGTTGACTCAAATGTATGGTTAACCTAACAGGTGATTTGGCATGGCTGTGAGTCTCTATTTTCTAAGAGAAAATAACCTAGTTCTTTGCTATTTCATATATGTGCATAATTTCTATTGTTTAATTTACAGGTTTTATTTAGATAAATATACGACAGGCACTTCACAAAAAAACTATGCCGGATATTTTGCACACATTCACTTAGTTTGACAGTTATTGAGAGTTAATGAGTTTGAATATGGTGATGTCACCAGAGGACACTGAATCCCTGTGTTGTGTTAATTACAGCTCAATGAAATGAGTTGTTCATCTGCATCATTTCATCAAGCTGTAAGGATTCAGTCTCCTCTGATGACATCACGGGAAGAGATATTCAAACTCATTATAGATAACGTTCAGCCAGTAGATGCTGCACTAGAGCACCAGCACTGTAATCTATCCAATAAGGTGCATTTCCACGTGGGGAAATGGGAAGTAGGGGGGGGGTTAGGGTTACGTAACATGTAAACGGCTTTGAGCTGGTTTAAAATCTATCTGAAAGAACTCAGTGTGTCTCAGTAGAAGATAATACCTAAGCTGCTCTTACTGTAAACAAAGGTGTTCCACAAGGTTCTATTTAGGCCCCTGTCTTATTCTCCATCTTTATAAATGGGATAAGCCCAGCACGGTTTAATTTATACGCAGATGATACAGTTGTTTACACAGTGGCTTCCTCTTTAACTCAGGCCATAGAGCTTCACCTAATTAACATTGTCATCTGCCATTTATGTTTGTTATGTTCGTTGTCTATGTTGTCGTTGTTGTTTCCATTTAGTTAGATTTGTGTTTCCCTGTCTCTGTTTTGTAAATGTGTTTTTGTCTATTGGTCTCAGTTTGTTCTATTGTTATTGTTTCCCCCTGTGTGCTCTGTGTTATGTGCTTTGTGTTCTGTTAGGTTTGTCTACCACACCTGTGTCCTGTTTGTAATTACCTTTTGTCTCTAATTAGTGTTTGTATATTAAGTGTCTGGACCAGCAGAGACTTGCTGGTTCATTGTCTAAAGGTTACCTGTGTTTGTCAGTCATGTATCCTGTCTTGTGAGTAAACATTGTTATTGTCACCACGCCGTCTCTTATCTGCTCATTTCAAGCCTTCTTTCGTATTCACTCTGCTATCTGGGTTCCAATCACCATGTCGAGTAAGTGCACTCATAATAGAATGAACCAGCCAAACCGGAACCCAGCAGAGAGGAAGGAAGACGGAGCGAGCTTCGCGCTCTGCATCTTGGGCGCTTCGGTCCTGTGTGCCGACCAGGCGGCCGCTCGGGGTCTGGCACCGTGGGACGGAGTGGCCGGCCCAGCGGCGCCGATGACAATGGGTGCTTTCGCCACGGCTACTCCTGTGCCGGATCCCTGGTTGGAGAGTTGCCTGGTCCGCAGGGGATCGTCTGGGAAGGGGCGCGGATCCCGACGCCACAGCCCCAGGGGGAGATGGGGTTCCCAGAACCGCAGGTCCTCCTCGCCGTGCTGGTCGAGGTCTCCTCATCCCTGGGAGGATCCGGAGGACGAGCCGCCACCATGGCAGACCTGCAGAACTGACGCCGGATTCCACTGCCGGAGGGACCCCAGTCGGGGGTCCTGCACCGGGTCCTGCCGTCAGGGAACCTCCGTTTTTGGGGTTCTGCGGTGGGTCTCGCCACCGAGGAGACCCCAGCCCCAGGTCCCACTCCGGAGCCATCGCCTCTACCCTCCATCCTCCCCAGCTCCAGTCCTCCTCCTCAACCCCCTCCCCCCGACCCAGTTCCCACGGGTCCCGTTCCTCAACCCCCCTTCCCCCAGCCCCTCTTCGCCGGTGCTGCATCCCTCTCTCCCACCCTTCCCGTTCCCGGGGGGCCTGCTAGGCCGCCTGGGAGTCGACCTTCGAGGGCGGGGTACTGTAACACTTCCCCCGGTCCTGTGGGACCAGCCGGCAACCCTCCGCCCGGTTCGGTTGGTCCAGGACTCAGACATTCACAACCCCCCTTCAATACCCTTCACAACACAACATTGGCAACCGGTGGGCTGAGCCAGATGTGGCAAGTCAAGTTAAGTCAAGAGTTTTATTTGTCACGGCATACGAGTATACAATGAAATGCGGGTGGGCCGCAACGATGTGCATAATACAATAGTAATAACATATAATAGAATCCAATAGAACGACATTGTGCAATAAAACAAGTAAACAGAGTAGGGCATATCGGTATATGTACATAAGTTATTTACAGAGCATGGTAGGACATGCTAGGTCCTGTGGTAGTGCAGTACACTGTTAGCTACGGATGAGGCACTGGGTCTTTCTGTACCTGCTATATTATACAATCTCAGTTATACTATACTATTCTTAAAGTGACCTTTCCTTAGTGGCCATAAGTGTGGGCGTGTGCAGCATGAGTGTGTGCTTGCTCATGTTAAAGTGGCTGCTAGTGTGTGAGCGTGTACAGTGTGTGTGTCGTGTGTGTGCTTGTGTGTGCTTGTGTGAAGAAGCTGAGCCGAAGTCTATCTGTCCTAGTAGCTGGTGTTCGCAGGCGTCTGCCTGACCTCAGCAGCATGAACAGGCTGTTGTTGGGGTGGTGAGGGTCTTTCATTATTCTGCAGGCTCTGGATTTGCACCACTTGTTGTATAGAACCTGCAGGGGTGGTAGTGCAATACCTGTAGTACGCTCGGCTGAGCGCACCACTCTCTGTAGGGCCTTCTTGTCCTGTGCCATGCTGTTTCCATACCAGGCAGTGATGTTTCCAGTCAAGATGCTCTCTACAGCTCCGGAGTAGAAGGACTGGAGTATCTTCCCAGATATTCTGAACTTCCTTAACTGTCTCAGGTGGTAGAGACGCTGCTTTGCCTTTTTTACGACTGAGTCTATGTGTGTTGTCCATGTCAGATCCTCTGAGATGTGGACCCCCAGGTACTTAAAGCTGCTCACCCTGTCCACGGTAGCCCTGTTTATCCTCAGTGGTGTGTGTGTCTCCTGCTGTCCTCTCCTATAATCCACGATCAGCTCCTTGGTTTTACCAATGTTCAGGAGCAGGCTGTTGTCCTGGCACCAGCATTCCAGTACCTCAACCTCCTCCCGGTAGGCCTTCTCGTCGTTGTCCGAGATCAGCCCCACCACCACTGTGTCGTCCGCAAACTTCACTATGGAGTTGGAGCTGAACTTGGCCACACAGTCGTGTGTGTATAGTGAGTACAGCAGGGGGCTCAGAACACAGCCCTGGGGGGACCCGATGCTCAGGGTGATGGTGTTGGAGGTCTGATCCCCCACCCTGACCGCCTGGGGCCTTTCGCTCAGAAAGTCCAGTATCCAGGCGCTCAGAGCGGAGCTCAGACCCAGCTCGATCAGCTTGTCCACCAGTCTGGTGGGGACTATGGTGTTGAACGCTGAGCTGTAGTCAATGAACAACAGTCTCACATAGCCCCCCTTCTGGCGGTCAAGGTGAGAGAGGGTGCTGTGCAGTACTTGGGAGACCGCATCATCAGTGGACCTGTTTGGCCTGTATGCAAATTGCATAGGGTCCATATCACTGGGGAGGGAGGCACAAATGTGATCCTTGACCAGCCTCTCGAAACATTTCATGGCCACAGAGGTGAGTGCCACCGGTCTGTAGTCATTGAGACATGTTGGGGACGTTTTCTTGCATGGCAGATCTGGCATCAGCTCACGCACCTAATTAACATTGTCATCTGCCATTTATGTTTGTTATGTTCATTGTCTATGTTGTCGTTGTTGTTTCCATTTAGTTAGATTTTATGTTTCCCTGTCTGTGTTTTGTAAATGTGTTTTAGTCTGTTGGTCTCAGTTTGTTCTATTGTTATTGTGCTGGCAGAGGAAAGGGTCTCATGCCAGTTTATATTTTTAATAGCATCTCCAAAGCATTGTTGCATGTTTTTGGGGATGAAGTTAGAAGAGGAGTTTTTTTTTGGTGCATTAAGGAACCGTTTTTTATTTAATTTCTTAGCGATTTTTTTTTAATTATGATCAGAAAGGCCGGTCAGAAAATTGTAGGTTTTAGCAATTCTGTCAGCTTTGTTTGTGAATAATAGGTTTGGGAGGTTTTGGTTACTCTGGTCGGTTGCTCAATTAATTGTACTAGGTTATGGGCATCCATGGTTTGCTTGAGGTTCTTTCTAATCTGTTTATCGTCCCAATTTATGTTAAAATCTCCTAGAATAATGGTCTCTTTATTAGAGTCACAGGAGCTCAACAGGAGCTTTAACTGATCATAAAAATCAATTTTGGCTGTTGGTTGTCTAATGAGGCAAATCAAAAAGAAGGACATTTCATTTGACAGAGTGATTTCTACACCAACACAATCGAGATTAACATCAGTTGACCAAACAATGTCTTTGCAGGCAAGGGTGTTCTTGATATAGAGTAATACACCCCCACCTTTGCCCTTAATCCTATCCTTCCTGAAAACATTGTATCCTGGCATGGATACAAGGGCTTCTGGAGAAGACTCTTTTAACCAGGATTCCGATATACCTAAACAATCAATATTGGAATCAAGCAATAGATGCTCTAACTGTTCACGTTTGTTACCAAGACTGCAAATATTTAAGTGTCCACAAAAAAGTCCCTTTGGCTTGCATCGTGGATCCCAAACAAATTTGGAATTGTTGAGAGTGTAAAACAGTTTGGTGCAACGATATTTTTTTAGAACTGGATTTCTGGATTTTACCTCCGGTTCATTTGCTACAAGGCTATCCTGTACAGCTAAAGAAGCATGGGGTCCATACATGTTTGTCTATACAGAGAACATGATAATCACATAAGATAAGATAATCCTTTTATTGACCCCTCTTTCCTATTAGGATCTAACTAACATCTTAAAAGGCCTTTTTGTTTAAGGTTTGAGTGTCAATGATACACATAAAATATAAGCATATCAAATCATGAAACTGGCCGATACACTTAAAGTAGACATCGTTTTTCGATGTTTTCACAATACGGTTTGATAATAAAAGGGTACAAATTATTATAATTATTTTTTAAAGTCCTTCAACACAGCAGTATTTTAGAAGTTTAGTACGATCAGAGCTGTAGGTCTCTCTCATATGCCTTTTTTTTCACCTGTTCTAAGGTACATTATACAACAAGTACAGTTCTGAATTACTTCTACAGAACAGCGTCTAGTTAAAGTTGTTTTTGTTTTTAGGTACAATAAATAATAAGAAAGCCATGAGTATGAATGAATGAATGAATGAAAACTGTACAACTGTACAAACAACACTGTACATTGGATTATTGACAAGACCATACTTGGTAATTTACTGTACATTGGCAGGGGTTGTGTTCGGACATTTACAGGGGCCAGTAGTACTTTGCTCTTAATATTTTGAGTTGCATTACAAAGTTCAGTTACACACGACAGGAAATATTCAAACAGCTCAAAGGTGTTTGACAGTTCTAGGGCAACTTAAGATTTAACTCACTCAACCATACCATATCTGAGTTAGTGTGTAGTATGGGTAACACGTATGAAAGTAACATAAAGCCATTATTTATTAGAGTTGTTATTGTGTAACAATAGTTCACAAAGTAGATGCAAGAGAACATACCAACAAATTATTTATTAAATCCAGACTACTGAAACTTAAATAGTTAGCTGAAATACAGACTTTATTGGTTTTGTTTTAGAGCAAAATGCAGAGCATTTGTAACGCTCGGGTACTAATTGAAGATGAGAGCACAGTTAGCAGACAAGGGAGAATGAACGTAGGCAGAAACGAGGAGCGATGCTTGAAGAAGGGTGTTTACTTCTTATCCAAACGTAAATACAAAACAACACTACTAATAACACAATGACGGAAAACAAGAAAACGACAGAAGTATACAGGACTCACTAGACATCAACGGGGAAGGCAGGCACGACACGGGGAACACACAGGATACTGGAGGAATGTCGCCACAAGGAAGTGAGGAACAAACAGACACTTAAATACCCACACTAATTAATAATGACCAACACCTGGCAGGGCCAGGCCAAAACACAGAATCACAAACACAAAAGCACTGACACACTAAACACAACTAGACACTAACCCAGATAGCAAAAGGTGTTAATTCAATGTTGATTTATGGTCACAATGCTTGATTTTTGGTTAAGGTCGACGATTGATGTTGAATCACCCATTAACCGCTAAAGCAATTGACTAATGTTGAAAACATATCATTGAATCAATATTGTTTTGTGGTTGCATTTTAATGATTGAAATGCCAATATCTAATAAATGTTGAATCAACGGATGCTGTTCAACGTATGCTGTTTGTCGTCATTACGTTGGACCGATCCGAATTCCCCCCCCCAATTTAAACAGACGTACGTCCCAGCATGCAGCTGAGCACTCTCTCAATGTGAACTGCTGTTCAGAACAGCACGTCTGGTTCCCCCCGGATTTGATTCTACTGAGTGCTTTACAGTAAGTTTTGGCTATATTACTTTTATCTTAACTGTGTTCTGTGAAAAATAACGTTATTGTGAGTGTGCACCAGTGGATCTTGACGGCGTTGTGCATGTGATATGCTGCAGTTTGGTAGGTAAATATATATATACGTCAACTAAGATAAATATTCATGAATATTCATAGCGTGTGCTTAATATAACTCTGGAGAGTGTGCAAGTGGAATCGTACGGTTGTTTAAGTTATTTCGATGTTAATATTACGGTTGTTTAAGTTATTTCGATGTTAATATTATAGCGCCAACGATTAGAAATTGCGTGGTCCAATTGCGTGCGTTGTTACTGAATGACGTTGTGCGACTCAGCCAATAAAAAGCATGCTTATTGGGTGAACAGGAAGTAGTCAAGGAAGCACGCGCTAGCTGGCCTAGTAAACACGTGGATCCGTAAATGCAACGTTGCCTACCAGACAACAACGGGACCGCGTGTTTCTTTTTGTATGGCTGTTCAAACTAATTTTACAGTTCTGCTAGCTACATGCAGTATTTAGCGAGCTGGGTTAGCCGGTTAGTTGGCTTTGAATCCCGGCTGCGGCTAGGTAGCCAGCTAGCTAAATGCACCGCGACGGTGATGTCACCAAACAAAATGGCGGCGCCCATGTTGATAAAGCGCTTCACATAACAAATCGTTTTTTCTTAGAAACTGCTTATTTTTATAACGTGATTTTTTTCTGTGGCTTATCTAAATACTAATTTGATGCTATGACTATGTTTATATCGCTATATGCTTCATCTCCCCTTGCACTCTTTCTAAGTTGGTTAAGGTTAGAGTTTGTCTTAGAGCATGGCGATAGAACGCCAGGTAGTTTGCAGGCTGTTTGAGACTTAATTGTTCTAGCCAAGTAAATACCACAATTTATGTACCATTACATTGACTATATAGTTAGACGTTTGGTTATATACATGGTATTTTCTAATGAACAATATAACAATAATATAATAATGGACTCTCTTGATATTGATCAAAATGTAGAATTATGCAAGCGTTTCACCCTGCACATTGCAATGCAGCACATTAATGTCGACCCTCCCCCCTTTTTTCTTTCTTTTTCCAGAATCACGTACCAGTTTCAAGAAGCCGCACGTTGCAGCAATTGAAGCAAAGACCTGTTCTAGCCAAGTAAATAGCACAATGTATGTACCATTACATTGACTACAGCACCTCATCACTATGTCATCTTATTCTCGGGCTAAAAGACGTAGAGTCAACAAATTAGTGAGAGAGACAGAGCAGGCTATCCTCACTGATTATAAGTTAATTGTTGCTGCTAATTCAAGGACAAACCATCACTCTTTAGATAACACAGATCCTGTCACAGCCTATACTGAGTGCCTGCTCGATTTACCAAAGACAGACTTGCCACTAGATTTAACAACTAGATCAGACTTGCCACTAGATTTATCAACTTCAGACTTGCCACTAAACAGACCACTAACTATCAGTGATCAAAGTGAAAATATTGACTCACCAGGTGAGTCAAATGCACATTTTGAAAGTATAGCTGGGGATGACGAAATTGAACCTGAACATGTATTTGACAGTGATGAGCATAATGAAGATTTCCTCATGACAAGTTTAAAATATTGGGCAACATCCTATTCAGTCTCTCTGGTTGCACTATCATCTTTGCTGTCCTTTTTGAAGATGTTTCACCCCACCCTTCCTAAAGATGGAAGAACATTGCTAGGAACACAAAAACATGTGCCTACCACTAAGATTGAAGGGGGAGAATACTATCATTTTGGTTTAGTCAAAGGGGTGCTTTCACGGTTGGCATGTTTGATTTTACCGGCAACTCTGACAACTCTTAATTTACAGTTTAATATAGATGGTTTACCTTTATTCAAAAGTTCTAAACTTCAGTTTTGGCCCATACTTGGAAGTCTCAAATGTGACTACACAAAGTCCCCATTTGTTGTTGACATTTTTTGTGGTCTCAGCAAGCCAAAGAGTGTTTTTGAGTACCTAGAGCAGTTTGTCAAAGATCTTCAGAATGTACTGTCTAATGGCATTATTTATAATGACAAGCAATTTGATGTACAGATTTCTTCTTTCATTTGTGATGCCCCGGCTAGAGCTTATATTAAGCAGACCAAGGCATTTAATGGCTATTCTGGTTGTGACAAGTGTTTTCAGGAGGGTGTATGGAGAAATAAAATGACATATCCTGAAACAAAAGTCAGACTTAGGACAGACTCCAGTTTCTCAGACATGGTTGATGAGGCACATCACAATGGGACGAGCCCTTTAACAGGTTTAGTTAAGATGGTTTCTATGTTTCCAACTGATTACATGCATCTCTGTTGTCTCGGAGTTACAAGGAAACTGCTTAATATATGGTTAAAGGGGAAGAATTTGGCAACAAGGGTCCCTTCCAAAACTGTACAAGCCATTTCAGGTAAACTGCTAAAGCTACGTCCCTACATGCCTTGTGAATTTAACCGTAAACCAAGGGAACTGTCAGAGTTAGATCGCTGGAAAGCTACTGAGTTGCGATCCTTCATGTTGTATTGGGGTCCTGTTGTTTTGAAGGATTCCCTCCCCAGTGAGCTGTATGACAACTTCATGTTGTTTTCTGTTGGAATGTACTTGTTGCTGTCCCCTAGTATTTCTGAGGAAATGTTGGCCTTTGCGCACAAGTTGATGGTTTCTTTTGTTGAACACTTTGGGACAGTGTATGGAAGAGGTGAAATTGTGTACAATGTACACCAGCTTATTCATTTGGCTGAGGAATACAGGAAGTTTGGCACTCTAGATAATATCTCAGGATTCCCTTTTGAGAACTATCTTGGACAAATTAAGCATCTTCTACGCAATCCACATCAGCCTATACAACAGGTAGTGAAAAGGTTGTCTGAAATTCCACATGTTGGATCCCCATGTCCCACAGATGATCCAATTTTGCGTAATATTCACACTGATGGGCCTGTCCCCCCACAGTTTACTTCTTCACAACAGTACAGGAAGGTCTCCACTCATCGGTTTACTTTGTCCACAAAGAAAGGAGACAATTGTATTGAGGTTGGAGATGGATTTGCATTAGTAGAGAATATTCTTAAATCAGAGGAAGAGGTATATATAATTTACAGAAAGTACAGACACAAACAGCCATACTACATGTATCCCTGTGAATCATCATACATTGGTACATACAAGGTCAGTGGCTTGCAAGAAGATATAGGGATAGGTAAACTTCGCTATATCAAGCGCAAATGTCTTCTCTCTCCAGACGGAGATGGTGCCATTGCAATACCACTACTTCATTTAACAGCATAACCATACTGCCCTACAAAGCTAAAGTGCAGTAACTATATTGACACACTGACTCTAACGTCGGATTTCGGGGCATAACTTACCTCATTAATAAATACACAATTAGTACAATATTACATGTACACAGATAACATGTTTGGCTGGCCAATTGAAACGCTTAAAGGAAAACTCCAACATTTTGTGAAATTAGCTTATTTAACATCTTCCCTGGAGTTGGACAAGAAGATGCATACCTTTTTCGTCTCTCTGCATGCTTTGGGCTTAGGGAACGCCTGGACCGTTAGCCTAGCTTAACTTCATCACTGGAAGTGGGGCAGACATCTAGCCTAGTTCACTACAGTCAGGAAATATACTCCAAATACAACTCCCAAACGTTCCTGTAAACATGTTGTGACCTGTGTGTTTACCCCGTCTCCCAGTCACACAAGTCACACGAGTCTCCCAGTCACATGAGTCTCGTGTGACTGGGAGACTTTTGTGACTTGGAGACTTGTGTGACTTGTGTGACTTGTGTGACTTGTGTGACTTGGAGACTTGTGTGACTTGGAGACTTGTGTGACTTGTGTGACTTGGATACTTGTGTGACTTGTGTGACTTGGACTTGTGTGACTTGTGTGACTTGTGTGACTTGGAGACTTGTGTGACTTGGAGACTTGTGTGACTTGTGTGACTTGGATACTTGTGTGACTTGTGTGACTTGGACTTGTGTGACTTGTGTGACTTGTGTGACTTGTGTGACTTGTGTGACTTGTTTGACTTGGAGACTTGTGTGACTCGTGTGACTTGGAGACTTGGACTTGTGTGACTTGTGTGACTTGGACTTGTGTGACTTGTGTGACTTGTGTGACTTGTGTGACTTGGAGACTTGTGTGACTTGGAGACTTGTGTGACTTGTGTGACTTGGAGACTTGTGTGACTTGTGTGACTTGGACTTGTGTGACTTGTGTGACTTGTGTGACTTGTGTGACTTGTGTGACTTGGAGACTTGTGTGACTTGGAGACTTGTGTGACTTGGAGACTTGTGTGACTTGTGTGACTTGGAGACTTGTGTGACTTGTGTGACTTGGACTTGTGTGACTTGTGTGACTTGTGTGACTTGGAGACTTGTGTGACTCGTGTGACTTGGAGACTTGGACTTGTGTGACTTGTGTGACTTGGAGACTTGTGTGACTCATGTGACTTGGAGACTTGTGTGACTGGGAGACTTGTGTGACTTGGAGACTTGTGTGACTTGTGTGACTGGGAGACGTGGTAAATACACAGGTCACAACATGTTTACGGGAACGTTTGGGAGTTGTATTTTGATTGTATTTGGAGTATATTTCCTGACTGTAGTGAACTAGGTTAGATGTCTGCCCCACTTCCAGTGATGAAGTTAAGCTAGGCTAACTGTCCAGGCGTTCCCTAAGCCCAATGCATGCAGAGAGACGAAAAAGGTATGTATCTTCTTATAACTCCAGGGAAGATGTCAAATAAGCTAATTTCACAAAATGTTGGAGTTTTCCTTTAAATGCTTCAAAAATGCAATGTGTGCGGACTAATTACCAACGTTTCCTCGTACCAGCTAGTGTGCTTATCCAGGCTGGGCTGCTTACCCAGGCGCTTTCACCCGAGGAGCCCTAGACGAGAACCGTGTGGATATGTACACTGGATAACCTACACCGACGACTACAGACAGAAATAAGGCTGGTACTATAGATTATTCACCTTACGTATAAATACGTTTCAGGTGGATACAGCAGTTAGTTACCCCAATAAGTTGAAGCCTTCACCACGATACAACGTGCTGTGAAGTGTGCCCGTTTTGCCCCAAAATAGAGCCTTGAGACCGCGTGCAAATTGATAGCTGAAGTGTCAGAGTTTAAAGCTGTATCGTCGAGTTCGACCTATTCTATTATTATTAGTCTATTATGTATAGTGTATCGTGCGGCTACCGTTCTACAGTGACCAGCATTACCAACGTTTCCTCGTACCAGCTAGTGTGCTTATCCAGGCTGGGCTGCTTACCCTGGCGCTTTCACCCGAGGAGCCCTAGACGAGGACCGTGTGGATATGTACACTGGATAACCTACACCGACGACTACAGACAGAAATAAGGCTGGTACTATAGATTATTCACCTTACATATAAATACGTTTCAGGTGGATACAGCAGTTAGTTACCCCAATAAGTTGAAGCCTTCACCACGATACAACGTGCTGTGAAGTGTGCCCGTTTTGCCCCAAAATAGAGCCTTGAGACAGCGTGCAAATTGATAGCTGAAGTGTCAGAGTTTAAAGCTGTATCGTCGAGTTCGACCTATTCTATTATTATTAGTCTATTATGTATAGTGTATCGTGCGGCTACCGTTCTACAGTGACCATTACCAACGTTTCCTCGTACCAGCTAGTGTGCTTATCCAGGCTGGGCTGCTTACCCTGGCGCTTTCACCCGAGGAGCCCTAGACGAGGACCGTGTGGATATGTACACTGGATAACCTACACCGACGACTACAGACAGAAATAAGGCTGGATTATATTAGTTTAGGACGGTATGGGAATGGCTTGTAAGGAGAGATCATTATGAGTACCGTAAATTCTCATTTCAGCCCTTTGAAGATGAATGGTGAGGTGGTGCTGTGGTCAGTTGTACAGTTCCCAAATGGTGGGACAGCAGTAGTTCTAGGGAGCTGGTTTAATGCTAAAGACCAGACTGTGTTATGGCCCCCTAAACACATAAAGCTCACAAAAGCCCTTCGAGATGGACTGCAACCAGATGATAAATGGATCACCTATAAGGATGTACGTGAGCTTACTACGTGTGGTGAGTATTTCGTGCAACACATACACAAAAAGTGAGGACGCAAATTGTGACGATGCACATATGATAAGAGGTACATATATTTTTTCGTTAAACACTGGACTGCAGATATGTTAATTGTCATTTTCTCTCTGCTCTTTCCAGAGACCCATGATGAGGCCCAAAAACGAGAGACCAAGTACACCTCAACTATGTGTCCAACCTCTGAAATTGAATCTGAGGACGAAGGAGATCTCCGCCAGAAAAGAAGATCCAGGTACAGTGTTCACTTTGTTAAAGGGACAACTCTCCCTAGGGTGTTGTAAATAATGGCACTGCTGTTGTAGTTGCAAGTAGTGCTAAAAGGATAACACACAGTGACCTGAGGGCCTATGTATTCAGACTTTAGCCTTGACTAATAAACGTAGTATCATAACTACATTTATTTATATGTGTGTATATATATACTTTTTTTTAGGCCAAATCAGCAGTATGTGCACTCGGACTCTGACTCGAGTGGCGACGCCAAAAGAAAACGTTTTGCCAAAGCACCTGATGTGGGTTTCCCAGGTATTGATGCAATGCATTTATTTTATATAGGCACTTTGGAAATGGCTACAGTTAATAATAATAATAATAATAATAATAATAATAATAAACAGTTAAACAAATTAGTCTGACCATGTACCGACAAATTGAGCATTTTAATTTGATTGGACTTCTGCATTTCTTGCAGTTATTCTATAGTTGGCCCAAAATATATACATTGTGAATAACATGCCAACTAAAATATGTTGTAGGACAGACTCCAAAATCGAGCCGGTCTCGTAAGGCGCTAAGATCCGTCAACCCTCCAGTTGTTGGCCAAGAGCCTACAATGAATGGTATGTTGCTATGCATGTTAAAATGCCAACTAGATGACTGTTTAAACATGATTTGTAGCATCTTCAATTCTCACCCTGGCTTACCTTTTTTAGATTCTTTGGATGGTGGCATGATCTACAGCTATTTAGATTCGTTGCAGACTCCTGATCCAAATAACAGTAAGTGAACCCATATCTGTGTTCTTGTGAGGAGCTTGCTGGCAGGTCGCTGGCATCATGCATGCAACAGAATACATGTTTACAATGTGCATGCCAGCCCACTACAAACATTCAAAGCCTTCACAACTTGCAAGCAATGTCACAATAAAAATGTGTAGTTGTACATAATGCTTTTATATTGAGCACAATTTCCACCATGTTTGAGTCGCAACTTATTTTACATTTCCCCTTTGTAGATCTGGTTACTAGCAACTACCGGCAATCGCTAACTCAACATAATGGTGAGTTATCAAGCAATCTCATAACATAATATTCTGGCATGTTTAAAATATCTGTATTGTCTCGCATTGTCTTTGATATTTTTATTAAAGTAGTATTTGGCAGTGCACGTGAAATCAGCTGAATGGAAATCAAACATTTTCTCACATGGGGGATTACAATAGCGTCATTTGCTAATAACTTTGTGTATTTCCTACTGTGTTTCAGCCGAGATGCCAGGATTTGATATTGTTCAGTATCACCAGCAGCAGCAGGCCTCACATGTCCAGCAGCTGCAAGATCGACAAAGTGCAAGTAGTGGTATGATACTGTACTCTTTCAGTAACAGTGTTTTGAGAGACGGGGATACAACTCCTTACACCCCTTCCTGACATAGAGCGACGCGAGCGAGCGAGAAAAAGTGATTAAAATGTATTCGTTTCAATCAGACTATCCTGACCTGCCGCGAGCGACAGTGAACTGAGCAGCGATGTCGTTCACCCCTCAAATATTCGCTCGCTGTGTCTCTAGTTGAGCGATTACGCGGCCGAGTCCCGCCCCTAAACACTTTTTATTGGTCGAGAATCCAGGTAACACACACTCTGACACGCGCTGCGTCATATCAGGACAGTGTCGTGTGCGATTTCGTCTCCAGTTCGCTCGCTTGCTGCCTGTCAGGAACCGGTGTTAGTGATTATGACATGTATGTTAATTTGACTGACAAGTCAGATTTTGTATTTTTAAATATAATGATTTGTTTCTACAGGGATGTCGGGATGCAGCTCGGGGCAATACTACAGTCCCCCTGGTCTCTCACAACATGCACAAAATGGTATGCCATTTTAGAGGGAACTACCACCAGTTTGATCCAATGCAGTCAAACTAGTGAAATATATAACTATGATTTTGTTTCTACAGCGATGTCAGGACACAGCTCAGGGCAATCTGGTGTTTCACAGCGTAGACAGATGGCCGGCGATGACGGGCAGCTTCTGAAAGGCAAGTCTATTGGACATGGTGTAATTCCTCGTGTGATTTGCTGCTTATTTTTATTTCTCACTTAATGATTTTAACTCTTCTTCTGAAGACCTTACCATCCAGAAGAATAATTCAATGCTGGCTGAATTACTTGTCGTGGTGAAGGATCTATCGAGAGATGTGCAGTTCATCAAGACCGAGTTGGCTGAGGGCAACATATCTGGTGGGACCAGGGGACACGGGGTGGCCACCACAACCACTATGCTCCCCTTCCAGCTGCCAATCGCCAGTGAACAAGACTTCAATGAGGCAGAATCATTACTGATGGAGCAATCAGTCCGTCAAAAGATGGTAATTTATTGAACTGCATTCATTTATCAAATGTAGATCGTTTCAGTGTGGTCTTGTTCAGGGGAAAAATGTGTTTAGCACTTTCTAGTTCAAAACGTGTTAGAGCTTGTATATCTGCTATTTATGAAACGTTTTGAAATTGTTCAAATATACCGTTTACATATGGACAGGAGGGTTAATGTGGTTAAACCTAATGACTGGCATGGGCTGGAATATCAGTGCATGCATAAAGTGTGTGTATAAACAAGTTGGTTGCTCTGTGTTCATAAAATAAACGTTATGCTGTTTCTAACGCAGGGCCTTCATTTTCTTCTCTCTGATTTAGATTTCTCGCCTGGCTTTGGTAGGAGGCACCAATTCAGAGAACCTGATCAGACTGATGTTGAAAACTGCTATGACCAACGCCCTGGCCAGTGGGTTCAACTGGGCTGGAAAGAAAGACAAGCGTTGTTCAGAAAGCAAGAAGCCATTCAAGCACACCACACTACAAGCCTGCATGTTTGGTGAGCTTCCTCCCCTGCAAACTACTTCATAGGTTAAGTTTAGGTAGTGAGGTGGTGATGCTGGTGATGCTGGTGATTCAGAATATAATTATGCTGTTGCAAAAACTTTAAAAAAAAGTGTTATGTTGGAATAAAGTGATGAAAGTGCAACCTATAAGAAATGGACAACGTAATTGAGCTTTAGAGGTGCATGGATACACATTGTATTGCTTAGATGGTGTCAGGCTAGGCGATTGCTTAATTCTCTTTCCTGTCCAGTCTAACTGACTGTAGCTTGTTACTGTAGACCTACAGAGTGAGTAATTGAGTGATTAAAAAAGATCGCACTCGTGTGAAGTGAGGGGTGCTCTTATCATCGTACATCATCTCACCCACCTCTCTTCCTCCCTTTTTTATTTTTGTGTCTATCAGCTGCTGCTCGACAGTTTGACCCCAAGCTGACCGACCAGGACTACAGCGAAACTGTCAAGAAGTGGCTTCGTTATGCGCCAGACCGGGAGGGAGGCATCTCAAGGAACCGAAGTGACCCAAACTTAAGTCAAGCGAACCAGAGTCAAACTTAGGGTACCCCAGCATAGCACAGCACACACTGTTTCCCTGGTTCATACAGTACAAGGAATTACCCTGGCATCTACTTGAATGACTTATGCTGCTTCAGCCTGTTCTTGGAACCGAAGTGACCCAAACTTAATTGTCAAGCGAACCAGAGTCAAACTTAGGGTACCCCAGCACAGCACAGCACACACTGTTTCCCTGGTTCATACAGTACAAGGAATTACCCTGATGGACACTGTTCTTCCATGGACGGCATCTACTTGAATGACATGCTGCTTCAGCCTGTTCTTGGAACCGAAGTGACCCAAACTTAATTGTCAAGCGAACCAGAGTCAAACTTGGGGTACCCCAGCACACTGTTTCCCTGGTTCATACAGTACAAGGAATTACCCTGGACACTGTTCTTCCATGGACGGCATCTACTTGAATGACATGCTGCTTCAGCCTGTTCTTGCAGTGTTTATTTTTTAAATTTTTTATTTTAACCTTTATTTACCCAGGGTAGGTTCGCTGAGCACAGGTGCTCTTTTTCAGCTACGCCCTGCTTCACATTCACAGAGTTCCATTCACACCTGGGAGCTGCCCAGGCCTAACAAAATTAATAGTTGGTTTCAGGTTGCCGACCGACCCTGCCGATTTAGGTGCGACCCAATATATTTTATGAGTTTTTAGAAACAATTATAAAAAAAAAAAAAAAAAATGTTTTTTTTTTTTTTTTTTAATAAAGTTTCATAGAAATCTTAGTCAAACATTTAGTATTATCGATATTAAACATGCTGGCAGAGTACATGCATCCATGTTGTTGTGAACATTTTAATTAAATAAAGAAATTCCCTATCCATAGTCGCCGTGGGAAAGAATAAAATAAAAAAATAAAATAAAATAAATTCCCTACCTACCCATGGCCAAACTGACAACCAACCTGAAACCAACTATTAATTTTGTTAGGCCCCAGTACAACCACAGTCTGACACTGTTGGCCACTGAGCAACTCCACTGGAGCAGTTGGGGGTTTAGTGCCTTGCTCAAGGGCACTTCAGCGGTTGGTGTTAAGGGTATGGGAGAGAGTTATATGGGAGTGAGTTATAGAAACATTAGGGGTGTAACGGTACACAAGATCCACGGTTCGGTACGTACCTCGGTTTTGAAGACACGGTTCGGTATTATTTTCGGTACAATGGGGGGGGGGGGGGGGGGGGGGGATCCAAAAAAATTGCTTTTCATTTATCTATTTATTTAACTGTATTAAACAATATAAAACGAATTGGCCATAATTGACTGAGCAAACTAATGCTTACTGCTGTAACCTAAAGATTATTATATAGCAGATGCCTTGGAGGATAAGTCGTGGACAACTGTAGATCATCTAAGCTCCACTGTGTTTAAATTCAAATCCTATGCCATTGTTATTTAACCCTTGTGTCTGAAAACTAAAGTATTATACTCTTATTAGGGGACTAAATTGAAAAACTCCATAAAAAGATTATGTTGAAATAATTTCCCACTTTCTTTTCCATAAATATTTTATTCAACTTCAGCCCTGATCATAACCATTTTTTATATTATTTTTGTAATGAACTACTCCCACTTTTCTGAAAAGAGTTGTTAAATATGACAAAAAAAAGAATATGTGGTGGTTATGATCGGGC
Source organism: Notolepis coatsorum (assembly GCF_963971535.1). NCBI lineage: Eukaryota > Metazoa > Chordata > Actinopteri > Aulopiformes > Paralepididae > Notolepis > Notolepis coatsorum. The sequence goes on from NC_140172.1 coordinate 290,897, forward strand.
TGAAGTGGAATAAACAATTTATGAAGAGTAAAAAAAAAAATACAAGATAATTAAAAGATTATGCCACATATTATGTTGGCTCATCACTGCAAAGTTATCAAACAAATACGAATCTGATCAGACACAAGGGTTAAGTTGTTGTTCCCTTTCTAATTTCCTCAAACATCTAGTCTAGTTAATGTGATCAATATTATTTGACAATTGATGCTTTTTGTTGGACATTTCAGTCAGTAGTGAGCTCATACTTTGAGCTCATAAATTTATAGTTAAAATGATTGCAATCTTGTCTTCGTTGTGCATGAATGCGTGTGCTCACCACACACAATATGTGTGTCACTATTCTGGCAGTGGCTATATTGTTAATGAAAGCCTGTTATAAGGTCTGTTATTTGTTTTTTGTAAAAAGTTTTAGTCACTGGAAGTTCTGATACCCTAGAAAAAAATAAATTTTCATATTAAAGCCATGTTGTCATTTTTGTTCACACATTTTTGGAAATATGGTCATATAAGAATTTTATTATTATTTATTTAACAATAGTGTGTTTAACAGCAGGAAAAAAACATGTAATGTTATGATGTATACATATCAGCAGCAATATTTTAATGTAAAATGTACATTAATCAGTATTGATTCCTTAACTTTACAAGTTACAAGTAGATGTACAAGTTACAAATGTACAAGTAGAGTACCATTTAGATTATGGTTGAATAAACATTGATGTCTAACATTGATTCAATATAAAATCAACTAAAATGTGCATGTAGATTACCATTTAGATTATGGTTGAATAAACATTGATATAGTATCAGCTATGGTTGACACCTAACGTTGATTCAACGTGTAAGTCATAGACAACGATCTATATAATTTAGATGTCAGGCTTCAACATAGATTCAATATTTCTGCTGAACCCTATTTCAACATTGATTCACTCATTTTTTGCTATCTGGGAAGGCAATGACACACTAAACACAACTAGACACTAAGGCAATGACACACAACAACTCAACAGGGGTGTAACATCAAACACAGACAGGGATGGCCCAGCATAACATAATATTACAAATCATATCAACAATGTGCAACCAACACAAAATGGCCGACCGCACCATCAGGCTTAGGTCAGCAGAGGGAGCAATGTCAGGAGGAGAGCACTGTCCAATGTTATTCTCCTGCCGGTCAGCAGGACCGGCCCTTGGGTCGTAACAGTACCCCCCTCTCAACGGGGGGCTTCCAGACCCCCGAGAACAACGTCCGCACCCAGGCGAGGGAGGAAGCCGGAACCCCGGAGGGGGCCCAAGGAGAGGACCTGGAGACCAGGAGCTGGGAGACAGAGCGAAAACCCCAGGAGGGGCATAGCAGCCAGGGGGGCTGAAAACGGGCGCAGATGCCCGGCGAGGGGTGGAGGGGAAGGGAACAGAGGCCCGGAGAGGGGGGGTGGGGAAGGGAGCAGCGGCCCGACGAGGGGGGGTGGGGACGGGCACCGAGACCCAGGGAGGGGGGCTGGACCTGGGAACAGAGGCCTGACGAGGGGGGGTAGGAACAGGTGCTGAAGCCCGGGAAGGGGAGCTGGACCCCGGAGCAGGATCCCGGACGAGAACCCCTCCAGCCGCCGGACTAGGAACCGGTTCAGGGGCGGCGGCGGCGACCCCCGGAGCAGGATCCAGCGTAGACCACGGCGAAGACCACGGCGAAGACCACGGCGAGGACCAGGACGCCGGTAACGGCGTGGGGGTGGACCAGACGGGAAGCCAGGACCAGTCGAGGAGCCGGAGCCCAGCGTTGCAGCCGGACCAGTTGTAGAGGCTGGGCTGGGCGTGGAGACCAGTCCGGTCTCAGCGGCGATGCGTGGCGTAGAGGCTGGGCTGGTCGTGGAAGCCGGAGGGGGAGTGATGACAGCCGGGGCTACACCGAGCGGAACCAGGCTGGCAGCGACGGCCGGGTCAGCTGTGGAGGCCTCATCTGCTGCACCAGCCATGCAAGCTGTAGGGTCTGTGTCAGCTGGGAGGGTCTGGCTAGCTACAGAGGCTAAGCTAACAGTAGGGCCTGGGTTAGCTGTGGAGGCCTCATCTGCTGCACTAGCCACGCAAGCTGTAGGAGTGACGCTAACGGGCGGAGCTACGCTAGCTGGGGATGCACGGTTAGCTACCAGAGAGATGCTAACAGGCGGAGCTGCGTTAGCTGGGGATGCACGGTTAGCTACCGGAGAGATGCTAACAGGCGGAGCTGCGTTAGCTGGGGACGCACGGTTAGCTACAGGCTCTAGGCTGACCGTGAGTTGAATGCTAGTCGGCTGGCTAGCTGCGGGGGAAAAGCTAGCAAGCGGGACCAGACTGGTGGGTAGGGTACTAGGGATCGGCATAGACCCTTCCATGAGGGCGGAGACGTGGTCGGCCATAACCCGCATCGCAGGCGCCTGTGTCGGGCTCTCTCTTGCAACCCTGTCGATCGTCTGGAGCCAGAACACCCACTTGGCAGGCGTGTACTGCTCCAGATTACAGTCCATCAAGTTTTGAAGGATAACAAAAGTATCTACCACCTTTCCTGCTGTGCGTTTGATTGGTGGCGACATTCTGTAATGCTCGGGTACTAATTGAAGATGAGAGCACAGTTAGCAGACAAGGGAGAATGAACGTAGGCAGAAACGAGGAGCGATGCTTGAAGAAGGGTGTTTACTTCTTATCCAAACGTAAATACAAAACAACACTACTAATAACACAATGACGGAAAACAAGAAAACGACAGAAGTATACAGGACTCACTAGACATCAACGGGGAAGGCAGGCACGACACGGGGAACACACAGGATACTGGAGGAATGTCGCCACAAGGAAGTGAGGAACAAACAGACACTTAAATACCCACACTAATTAATAATGACCAACACCTGGCAGGGCCAGGCCAAAACACAGAATCACAAACACAAAAGCACTGACACACTAAACACAACTAGACACTAAGGCAATGACACACTAAACACAACTAGACACTAAGGCAATGACACACAACAACTCAACAGGGGTGTAACATCAAACACAGACAGGGATGGCCCAGCATAACATAATATTACAAATCATATCAACAATGTGCAACCAACACAAAATGGCCGACCGCACCATCAGGCTTAGGTCAGCAGAGGGAGCAATGTCAGGAGGAGAGCACTGTCCAATGTTATTCTCCTGCCGGTCAGCAGGACCGGCCCTTGGGTCGTAACACATTACCAGCAAATATACAGAGGTTGTTTGTTCCCTGTCCAGATGATAGTAGAAGGAAATTAATTTTAAGAACCAATTTGCATGAACAAGATACAAGATACAAGATACAAGATACTTTAATGCCACACAACAATGGTTGGTGGTAATTGTTTTCGGTACAGATTGTTAAGCACTGGTTACATCAACATGAAACAGACATCAAACATCAAACGCCCCCCTCCCACCTCCCAATCCCACAATAGATACATATATACATAAACACATATAGGACAGTCACGGTAACGGTGTCAGTCAGTGACAGATGCTTGCCCGTCTGTGCAAAGGGGGGCGGGCCAGGGTGTTCAGTGTTCGGACTGCTGTGGGGAAAAAACTGAATCACCTTAAAACAAAGATGCATTTAATTTATAATATCAAAATATGGAACTCTTTTGTAGAATGATGTAAACGAGTTCTACTAATATATTTCACTTAAAAAAAATGTGTACAAAGAAAAGATAAATAGACAGTATAGCACAGTTTAGTATAATTCTGCAGTTTAGCATAACAGGATAATATAGCATAGCATTACAGTATAGGCTAGTAGGAGTGTAGTAATATAGTACATTATAATCAGCACAGTAAAAAATATATACAGCATAACCTAGACAGCAAAATAACTATACAAATAAATAAAAATATATATAAAAAAAATATATATATATATATATATATGTAGGCCTAATACAAACATTTTAATAATTCTAAAAAATAAACACATATACCCCTATACCCGCAGGAATCGAACCTGGATCCCCATCTGTGTGTAAACAGGAGTTGTACACTATACCATACAGGGAGGGTATAGTTAACTAATGCATGTAGCATAGTTTTATCAGTATTCTACCTTTTTAAACAATAAAAAGCTGTTCATCCAGGTATTTAATTTTTAAGGAGGGATCAAATGAGCTGTAAAAGAAACATTTTAATTTAACAAAAGGAAAGTATGCTCTTATTTACAAGGGCATTGTATGTATTATATACAAATCATTTTCAAATTACATTTGTAATTACTATAATTGTTTAATGACCGGTCGGCTAAACACACAGCAAATGATGCATGGATGTGATTTTCAATGAGTTGTGTTCCTTACTCACAGTGTTAATTTTGTTGACTAAATTTATGACGAAAGATGTTCGTCAACGAAGGTTTTTTTCATGACGACAATGAGACGTGACGTCACGTTATTGAAGACCATGTCACGCTAATGAGACTAAATAGTTTATTAAATATCGTTGACCACAACTGAGGACACAAAAATGTAATTTACAAAAACCAGGATGAAATTTCTCTTCATGTATGTTGATATTGTTGACTAAAATAAGACGAGACAAAATAATTATAACTTTTCTTAATGCCATCGTCCCAGTAGAGCAGTGTGACGGGGAGCTCTGTTATTAGCATTAGCTGAAGAGCTATTTGAAAAGCTAGTTTTAGCTTAACGTTACCTTGGCTAAAGTTCGGACTATTCATAATCCAGCTGCAGACCTGCAAGCAAAGTACAGCAAGTTGGCAAAGGAGTATTCCAAGGTAAATCACTTTTTCACCAGTAACGTTACATTGTTTGTATTTCCATCTAGCTCGTGTTAGCTAGTGGCTAACCTCTAGCTCACACTAATATGGTCACTGATCGACCTCTCCCACACAATTAATGACATAATGCAGACAGCTATACCGGTGACAATGTTTAGCTTTTAGTGCCAAGAGTCTGAGGCGGAGTCTCAAAAGAGAATGTTGAATATTTATTTTGCATAAAAAATCACAACAGAGCCTCTGCTACTACAGTGGCTAACCTAAACGGAGCCTTCTGGATAGGATGTGCGCGACAATGTGTAACATCCGTGCGGAACCAATGTACCAACAACCATTCCGTGGGTGAACTCATTGAGCTTATTTGTCAATTAATGATAGTAATACTAATCTATACAATCACCTGTTGTTGAATAAATACCATTACTTTCTAATTATTACTAAAAAAAACAGTATATATAAAACAGTAGCTGTAAAAAAGAAAAGAAAAAAAAGTTTTATAATTTATATAATATAATAATTTTTTTTTTATGTATGCCCTGGTGTCGGATCAGTATAACCGGATCTAGACCACCTCTAACTCTAACCCTAGTTAGATACGCACTTTAGTGTGGGGAGTGTCTGCAATAACTCCTCCCCCTCAGAGGACAGAGCGACAGAGCGATCACTCAGAGATTTTATTGCCTCAAACCTACTTCCTGTATACACGAGTATACACATATACACGAGTAATCGCGATGGCAATGGGATCACTGGGATTATTATTTTTGGAGTACCTTCTGGCTAAAGTAAGGTCTATTCTATGTCTATTTTACCGAACCTGAAACATGTTTTTGTACCGATAGCAGTGTCGTATTTTACCGTACCTAAACTGCTTTTGGTAACGATCGAATTTTTTTGTTAAAATGACACATATGTACATGGTATATACCTTTGATTTGGAAGTATTTGGGGTTCAGGTGAGCAACCCAAACGATTTGGGCATATTGCATCTTGTGATCTATGAAAAAAGACTGGATTATTTTGGAAAGGGTGTTGGGATTACTTTGGAAAGGGATGTTTAGCGTGTAATAGTGCACAAACTACAGTATGTAGAAATGAACTGGTTAGTCAGTGATTGACTATGAAGAATGCCTGTCAAATGAGCCATACTATTGTCTCCATAGCTATAATACAGAACACACAATGGGTCTGTAAACATCGCTAAAATGGTCAATAACGCTGGTGCCATTGAGTAAAGATGGGAAAAGAGCGTAGGCAGTCAATGAGTTTCTTTACAAAGTTCTAACATACAACACACTCTTAACTCTTTGAGTTTCTTTACAAAGTACAGTTCTAAATTACCTTTTAGAACAACAGAGCAGTGTGTCACTCACAACTTAACAACAAAGCAGTGCATCGCTCTTAGCAGAAATAAATTAATGAACAAGCTGACCCAACATTTGCACTGTAATGACTGAACTGAACGAGTCGCGGAAGCACATTGCTATATGTGCAACCCAATGGAGAATGCTATACTATTTTGTTCTTGCGTTTGCCATATACCATATACTGCAAAATAAATGCCTTCTCTCGTTGAGGTTTTTTCAAGTTAGATTAAGACCCTGCAAGGGTAGACTTAGGGCCTGTGTCGACCGGGACGTTTTATGAGTTGTCAGCTCCTTTCTGTCATTACAAGATACAAGATACAAAAGTTTTATTTGTCACGGCATACAGGTATACAGTGAAATGCGGGGGGTCTCGCCTGCAACGATGCATAATACAAGTAATACAAGTAATAATAATAAGAGTCCAACCAATAGAGCGACATAGTGCAATAAACAAGTAAACAAAGTAGGCATATCGGTATCTGTACATGAGCTATTTACAGAGCATGGTAGGACATGCTAGGTCCTGTGGCAGTGCAGTACACTGTTAGCTACGGATGAGCATTGGGTCTTTATGTACACTGCTATACAATGCTATATTATACAATCTCAAGCTATACTATTCTTAAAGTGACCTTTCCTTCTGTAAAGTGTCCATAGTGTGAGCATGTGCAGCATGAGTGTGTGTGTGCTCATGTTAAAGTGGCTGCTAGTGTGTGAGCGTGTACAGTGTGTGTGTGTTGTGTGTGTGCTCATGTGTGCTTATGCATGGAGAGTTCAGTGTTCAAGGCTCTGATGGCCTGGGGGAAGAAGCTGAGCCTAAGTCTCTCTGTCCTCATTACTGGTGCTTGCAGGCGTTTGCCTGACCGCAGCAGCATGAACAGGCTGTTGTTGGGGTGGTGAGGGTCTTTCATTATCCTGCAGGCTCTGGATTTGCACCTCTTGTTGTATAGGACCTGCAGGGTTGGTAGTGCAATACCCGTGGTACGCTCGGCTGAACGCACCACTCTCTGTAGGGCCTTCTTGTCCTGTGCCGTGCTGTTACCATACCAGGCAGTGATGTTTCCAGTCAAGATGTTCTCTACAGCTCCGGAGTAGAAGGACTGGAGTATGAAGTATTTTTCATTAAATGTCTATCGTCTCTGTGATCGTATAGTGGAAATTACCCTTCATCTACTCTGCGTTGTCTTTTCAATGTGGTTCGGTTGCAGGAAGGAAGCACTGACGAGATGTTTTGAATAAAGCCAAGCTGTGTTTATTCCATTCCAATAAACATAAACTAAATGAATCAACAAGTACTGGATTTACTTTTCTATAGCTAAAATCATCGTCTTCGGTTTGGCTGGCGGTCCATGTCTCTGATCGGCTGGGGCCGCTCAGAGCGTCTTCCCCGGGTTTGGTTGTGTCGGCAACATGAGGCCCTCCTTTGTTTGCTTCTGGTTGGCCCGGCAACACAAGGCCTTCCGTGATCTCAGAGCTGGGAGCGCTCGGTTCGTCTCTCTCTCTGGATCCCTGCTGCGATCCTTGGTTTTTCTCTGCGTCTGTAGTTAAAGACAATTCTCCTCCCCTTTTTCCTGCGTCATCCTGGTGACGATAGCTAGGGGCGTCACTGTTTCCTATTGGCTTAACGTGATCTCGGCCCTTTTAGATCCTTAAAGGCACAGATCCTATTTACATCTAGGACTATTTAAGTATTTCATTGCCTTATATGGAGGTTTTTACAGTTCTCTCTCCTTGAACAGAGAATAGCGCTCTGTCCTTCAACAGAAATAACATACGTGGCTTCTTGATTTTAACAGTACAAGTACTTTATGGTGGTTTCCTCATCCTTCTCATTAAGAGATTTTATTCTTTATTGACTAGACAGTTGCTAAGTCTTTCTTTCAGTTTTGTCCCAATGTAACTATGTAATTGAACCTTATTGTTGATGGTTTCATACTGGTTGTATTTCTCTAAAGTAATCTTTAACCTTGTTTTATTGATCTCAAACTTAGTTCCTATATAAATTAAAGTGGTATCTTTAGCTCGTCATGATCGGACGTGCTGGTATCCCCCGCCAATGGTGGAGCCGGTACAGCCTTGTAGCCGGCTCTGAACGGGGTGTAGCAGTGGTCGAGCGTATTCCCTCCTCTGGTGGAGCAGGCGATGTGCTGAAAGAAGGATGGCATCACTTTTTTCAGATTTTCCTGATTGAAATCGCCAGCTACGATCATGGCTGCATCCGGGTGCTTGATCTGGTGTTTGTTGAGATTCTCCGCCAGTTCCGCCAGGGCCCTGACGGTGTTTGCTTGGGGAGGGATGTATACTGCAGTCATAATGACCGCTGTAAACTCTCTGGGAAGGTGGAAAGGGCGACATAGAATGGAGAGATGTTCCATGTCTGGGGAGCATGAACGGGAGAGCATGACCGCTCGGAAGACGGTGAAGGAGTCAGAGGGAGAGACGCTGTGATCCGGAGTCGCTGGTTTCAGCCATGTCTCCGTATTGACTAGACAGTTGCTAAGTCTTTCCTTCAGTTTTGTCCCAATGTAACTATGTAATTGAACCTTATTGTTGATGGTTTCATACTGGTTGTATTTCTCTAAAGTAATCTTTAACCTTGTTTTATTGATCTCAAACTTAGTTCCTATATAAATTAAAGTGGTATCTTTAGCTTAGTTGAACACTAAGTATCTTGGTCTAATTTCTAATCTTTGGTTCATAATGTTTTATAGTATAACTAAGCTTTTAACGAATTAATCTGTATCTTTATAGTTTTATACCAAGTTGATTAGCCTTATAGTTAATTATGTCTTGTTCTCTGGTTACATGTTAACTGCAACCAGCTGCTTGGCCCCTCCAGCTAGATGTGATCTAATCACCTATTTTAACAATTGGTTTCCTGCCTGTCCTAAGTAAATAAAGCACAATTCAAATACTTAACTTAGCTGGTCTTCAGGCACTAAATTCCAGTGGGGGAGGGATTGGTTTTAAAAGCCATCTGTTTTAACTATAATAAAATACTTCTCCTTTAGATTGTGCTGTGGCAGGGTAGGTTTTACCACAGTGGCCTGTGTTATCTGTTACTGCTATCTTTTAGGCATTGTGCCAGCGTTACAGACACCCAATTTACCTCCTGAGCCACTGTCGCCCCTGTATGGATTGCACATTTCCTGGGAGAAGACATATGTTTTATTTGACAATTCACGACAAGTATCTTCCCAGATACTCTGAACTTCCTTAACTGTCTCAGGTGGTAGAGGCGCTGCTTCGCCTTTTTTAAGAATGAGTCTATGTGTGTTGTCCATGTCAGGTCCTCTGAGATGTGGACCCCCAGGTACTTGAAGCTGCTCACCCTGTCCACAGTAGCCCCATTTATCCTCAGTGGTGTGTGTGTCTCCTGCTGTCTCCTCCTAAAATCCACGATCAGCTCCTTGGTTTTACCAATGTTCAGGAGCAGGCTGTTGTCCTGGCACCAGCGTTCCAGTACCTCAATCTCCTCCCGGTAGGACTTCTCGTCGTTGTCCGAAATCAGCCCCACCACCACTGTGTCGTCCGCAAACTTCACTATAGAGTTGGATCTGAACTTGGCCACACAGTCGTGTGGGTATAGTGAGTACAGCAGGGGGCTCAGAACACAGCCCTGGGGGGACCCGATGCTCAGGGTGATGGTGTTGGAGGTCTGACCCCCCACCCTGACCGCCTGGGGCCTTTCGCTCAGAAAGTCCAGTATCCAGGCGCTCAGAGCGGAGCTCAGACCCAGCTCGATCAGCTTGTCCACCAGCCTGGTGGGGACTATGGTGTTGAACGCTGAGCTGTAGACAATGAACAACAGTCTCACATAGCCCCCCTTCTGTCGGTCCAGGTGAGAGAGGGTGCTGTGCAGTACTTGGGAGACCGCATCATCAGTGGACCTGTTTGGCCTGTATGCAAATTGCATAGGGTCCATATCACTGGGGAGGGAGGCACAAATGTGATCCTTGACCAGCCTCTCGAAACATTTCATGGCCACAGAGGTGAGTGCCACCGGTCTATAGTCATTGAGACCTGTTGGGGAGGGTTTCTTTGGTACAGGGATGATGGTAGACATCTTGAAGCAGGCAGGGACCACTGACTCCGCCAGGGATAGATTAAATATGGCCGTTGAGCTAGCGGCGCCACTGTCTACACCAAACTGTCCTCAGTCCCCGCCATAAGCCTCTTGTGTTGTTTTGTGCCATTTGTGTCTCCAATTTATCAGTATATGTCCGTTTTGCAAGTTTTACAGCCTTGCGCAGAGTATAGACTGTAGCCTTGTACTCCTCCATGTTTCCTGACTCTCTGCCCAGGTTGTAGGCAGTGGTGCGGGATTTCAGAGCTGCTCTACCCACGGTTTCTGGTTAGGGAAGACCCGCACCTTTTTAAAAAAAACAAACATAATAACTAAAAGTGTGCACAATGGTTGCTGAGCTAAACTGACGGCGACTAACCTGAGTCGCGCCATCTTAACCTGTTCCACCCCAGGTGAAAATCTGCATAAAATGTATACCTAGGTAAATGTTATATTGCTCCACTTCTACAAGGGCTATTTGCATATTCTTGGTATCTAGGTACATCTATGGACCTCAGTGAATGTATTCTCAGAAATATTGTGTCTATTACTAGGCTTGCTTAAATTGTACCAATAAACATCGAGCAAGTGGCGGAGCCCCAGGACTAAAGATCAACAAACATGGCAGAGGAGAGAGAGGCTGAAACTTGCGGTGTCCGACAACCCTGTGATTTATGACCTTACTTTGAAGGGCTACCACGATAATAACGTGAAGAACAACAAGATACTTTAATGACACACAACGGTGGTTGGTGGTAATTGCTTTCGGTACAGCATGTTAGTTAGCACTGGGACGTCATCAACATGAAACATCAAACCTGGAGAGATGTCTCTGCTTTTTTGCGGGTTTCAGGTGAGAATTATGAATTGTATTATCTTGTTGGTTTGATGTTAGCTTGCTATTTACCTTGTAGTTATGCTAGCTAACTACAGTAACGTTAGCTACTAACTGTCAGTTCGTATTATCTTAGGTTGATGTTAGCTAAGGTTGATGTTAGTTGTAAACAAGACAAACATCTTTCTCTGGTCTGCATCCCCTTAACACTTTGAGTGCCACGCCGGGTTTTCCTTTTTACCCCCTGAATGCCACCATCTGCGCCAATGTTAACCTTAATATCGCCTAATCTATGTTTTAAATTATGGCTATGTGTCTAATCTGCCCATCGCATTATCAAAGACTATTTTCCAGTCAGTGCTGTCAAGGCAGATTGGTTTTTTATCGCGTCATTTCCGTTTCAGAGCATTTAGAAAAGCACCCGTTTTGAGATAAAAAACAGCCCATTCTGGACCATTCTATGAAAATCGTCTTTTACTGGAATATTCCACAACGTTGATATTCGTCTGCCTTTTTATGAATAGTTTTCAAATAAACGCTAGATGATCAATATTATACGTGCACGCAAGCACATTCGGGCTGTGCACGGATAATCGCCGCATTGATTTCCTCTTGGACTTTTACAGTGAAACCGAAAGAGCCCATTTCACAAAACAGCTTATAACTTCATCAAAATTAGTCTGATTATCCTAACACTGATAACATAGAGTCCTTACCTGACATCAGATGGTATCCAACTGGTATATTCCAATTCCTGATCACCATTCGAAAAAATCGATAAGTGTATAGATCCAACGCGATACAGTAGAACTCCATGATCAGCGGGGCTCAGAGGCTCCAGAATGAACTGTGGTAACCCCGGCTGGATCAGTGGACTGGAAAATGTGGAGTACCGGATTTTTTTCCCATTTTCATTGAGTCCATTCCAAAATCCCTTATGTCATCTGAAAGACGATAGGGGGCGCTTTTTTCCACATATGATCTCCGGCGGTGCTCGTGTATACTCGGGTAGGCTCGCGTGATGCAATATGATTTCAGATTGCTAAAAAAAAAATAATAATAATTCAGAGAAATCTCGTGAGTGGCTTTCAACCACATAAAAATAAACCCGAGATATCTCGTGTGTGGCAGTTAAAGTGTTAACAATTGTGTGTATTGAGCCATACTGTATTGTACCCATTCTGAAATCTGTTTCATTCATTCAGTTTGCTGTTTACCTTGTAGTTATGTTAACTAGCTAGCTAAGGGTTAGGGGATGGGCTTGTATCCTGCCCTCAGTGTGTGTCTGTCTCTGTACACAAATCCACAGGTAGTGAACAAGAGTAAAATAGATGCAGAAGCTGGAGCAAAGCTGATTGTCTTTACTGTTTGTTGTTCTCCCAGTACAATTTTGTAAAACATAACTGCCAGTTCAATAACGTTAGTGGTTCAATATCGTGACATTAGAATTTCAAGGTTCTGACATTTTCAGACATTAGTTATTGTGTCCTAAAATTAGTTATTGATATATCAAAGCTCTGACCAGTGTCATTTATGTATGACTGGTTGAACACCTCAAATTGTTTATTTAAGTAAGACATTTTTTAAAATTAATGTTCTAATAGAAAGTTAGCTAATTGTAGATACATCTTATATATCAACAGTTGACGCCTGCAAAAAAAATGGAAATACCTCAGGGACAAGTATCTAAGTTCCCACAACCTCAAATGTAGTAGTGGTTCAGGGAGGAGGTAGGTGTAGCAAGCTGGTAAACAAATGTTTAAAACATACCCTAGTGCAGTGGTTCTCAACTGGTCTAGCCTCGGGACCCAACATTTTCCTAGGTCATTAAGTCGCGACCCACATTTTTGAACGACTATGATTTATTTCAAATCTTTTATTTTTTTTGCAGTAATACACAATCTTTCATGCACTGTTAAAAACATGAAATAAACACAAAAAAGTGCAACAAAAGTGCAACTAGGGCTAAAAACCCAATGCAATAAAATAATAATAATAATAATAATAATAATAAATAATTATGCTTCTTAGTAATTATAATTATGACTCTTGTCAAAGCAACTCTGAGGTCATCCTCAATGTCAAATCTGTTCCTCTGCTTTGTCTTCAACTGGACCAGAGCTGAGAAGCCACTGTCACAAAGATAGCTAGTGCAAAAAATTAAATATAATAGTATATAATTTTTTTCTTTTTTTTTATCATTATTTTGTTATTTATTTATTTTTTACATCTCCTCCATGGAGCTCTACGAGGGTCAGGAGACCCAGAGACACATCTCCTCCATGGAGCTCTACGAGGGGTCAGGAGACCCAGAGACACATCTCCTCCATGGAGCTCTACGAGGGGTCAGGAGACCCAGAGACACATCTCCTCATGGAGCTCTACGAGGGGTCAGGAGACCCAGAGACACATCTCCTCCATGGAGCTCTACGAGGGTCAGGAGACCCAGAGACACATCTCCTCCATGGAGCTCTACGAGGGTCAGGAGACCCAGAGACACATCTCCTCCATGGAGCTCTACGAGGGTCAGGAGACCCAGAGACACATCTCCTCCATGGAGCTCTACGAGGGTCAGGAGACCCAGAGACACATCTCCTCATGGAGCTCTACGAGGGGTCAGGAGACCCAGAGACACATCTCCTCCATGGAGCTCTACGAGGGGTCAGGAGACCCAGAGACACATCTCCTCCATGGAGCTCTACGAGGGTCAGGAGACCCAGAGACACATCTCCTCCATGGAGCTCTACGAGGGGTCAGGAGACCCAGAGACACATCTCCTCCATGGAGCTCTACGAGGGGTCAGGAGACCCAGAGACACATCTCCTCATGGAGCTCTACGAGGGGTCAGGAGACCCAGAGACACATCTCCTCCATGGAGCTCTACGAGGGGTCAGGAGACCCAGAGACACATCTCCTCCATGGAGCTCTACGAGGGGTCAGGAGACCCAGAGACACATCTCCTCCATGGAGCTCTACGAGGGTCAGGAGACCCAGAGACACATCTCCTCCATGGAGCTCTACGAGGGGTCAGGAGACCCAGAGACACATCTCCTCATGGAGCTCTACGAGGGGTCAGGAGACCCAGAGACACATCTCCTCATGGAGCTCTACGAGGGTCAGGAGACCCAGAGACACATCTCCTCCATGGAGCTCTACGAGGGGTCAGGAGACCCAGAGACACATCTCCTCATGGAGCTCTACGAGGGTCAGGAGACCCAGAGACACATCTCCTCATGGAGCTCTACGAGGGGTCAGGAGACCCAGAGACACATCTCCTCATGGAGCTCTACGAGGGGTCAGGAGACCCAGAGACACATCTCCTCCATGGAGCTCTACGAGGGTCAGGAGACCCAGAGACACATCTCCTCATGGAGCTCTACGAGGGTCAGGAGACCCAGAGACACATCTCCTCATGGAGCTCTACGAGGGGTCAGGAGACCCAGAGACACATCTCCTCATGGAGCTCTACGAGGGGTCAGGAGACCCAGAGACACATCTCCTCATGGAGCTCTACGAGGGGTCAGGAGACCCAGAGACACATCTCCTCATGGAGCTCTACGAGGGTCAGGAGACCCAGAGACACATCTCCTCATGGAGCTCTACGAGGGGTCAGGAGACCCAGAGACACATCTCCTCATGGAGCTCTACGAGGGTCAGGAGACCCAGAGATAGGGATATCCTCTTTCATTGGTCGATGTTGACCACTCCCCCGATCCTTAGACCATGCCCCCTTAGGCCACACCCCCTCAGTGTATCTCTTGAACCGTTTGTCGTCGAGACTTGCGGGTTGTGCCATTGGACTTGGTAGGGATATCCTCTTTCATTGGTCGATGTTGACCACTCCCCCGATCCTTAGACCACGCCCCTCAGGCCACACCCCCTTAGTCCAGAAACAATTTAAAAACTCGGAAAAGTCTGAAATTTTTTTTAAACTTGGAAAAGTCTGAAAAAAAATTAAAACTCTGAAAAGTCAAAAAAAAATGAAAACTCAGAAAAGTCAGAACAATTTTAAAAACTCGGAAAAGTCAGAAACATTAAAAAAAAACTCGGAAAAGTCTGATTTTTTTTTAAAACTCGGAAAGTCATAAACATTTTAAAAAGTCCCAAAAATTCACGAAAGAGAGCTCACAGCCCCTCAGTCCACCTTGAAAGAGAGCTCACAGCCCCTCAGTCCACCTTGAAAGAGAGCTCACAGCCCCTCAGTCCACCTTGAAAGAGAGCTCACAGCCCCTCAGTCCACCTTGAAAGAGAGCTCACAGCCCCTCAGTCCACCTTGAAAGAGAGCTCACAGCCCCTCAGTCCACCTTGAAAGAGAGCTCACAGCCCCTCAGTCCACTTTGAAAGAGAGCTCACAGCCCCTCAGTCCACCTTGAAAGAGAGCTCACAGCCCCTCAGTCCACCTTGAAAGAGAGCTCACAGCCCCTCAGTCTAAAGACAGTGATGAGGATGAACATCACATGATGAGTCTGGTCTAATAATCAAAAGAAGGCGCAAGTTCGAATGTGCTTTTCCAGAGATGTAGACACACACATTTTTTCCCCTTTTATTTAAACATGTTCTCACTTGTAAATATTTCAAATACGATTCCGTTTTTACTTGCTCTTTCCTAATATTTCAAATGGGAATACTTTTTCACGTGTTTTCTATTCTAATATGTTCAAATACGGATCAGTTTTTACTTGCCTGCTGGCACGCAGTGGAACTCACAATCAGTTCAACAATAAAACATTTATTGCCACAGTGCATTTTACATTAACTTTTCTTTACTACTATGAACACCTGTATTAACTATGCACAAAATAAACACGTTTAGATATTTTATTGTATTATTATCATCACTAGACGTATTAGGTAGGGATGTGTGTAGTAGCTGGTTTGCTGCCGATGGTAAGGAGCAGGGCACACTCTCACCACAGGCACAATGTCCAGCCTCTTGTGCAGTGTCCTGTGCCCCTCCCTGCCCCTAAGGGCAGACACTGCACAAGAGCCCGGAAACCGTGCCTGTGGGGAAAATGTACTTGACTAGAGTACACAGTAATGTTAATCAATTAAATATATTCAGTTATATCTGTTTATACATACCCATTTAACAGAGCCTGTGCCAGAAATGTAAAATGGTTATAAAATTACAAACACATTTTGGCAATATTTAATTAAGTATTCATGAAATTGTTTGCCTTTTTCTGAGGAAGTGGGTGGCTCTTAAAAAGAGCCTTTGGGTTATGATTGCTGGTGATGCAGCCGTACGGGGTGGTTGTAGGGCTCAGAGGAGGCTGTCCTGCCAAGGCACCAGACCGTCTGGAGAGGAGGAGTAGCTGGTGAAGAGGTCTCGTCTCACTGCAGCTGCTTCTCTGGAGGCATTGTCCCCTGGGGGTGCTCTGCACTGCACCCTGCTGGTGAAGGTCTCTCACTGCAGCTGCTTCTCTGGAGGCATTGTCCCCTGGGGGTGCTCTGCACTGCACCCTGCTGGTGAAGGTCTCTCACTGCAGCTGCTTCTCTGGAGGCATTGTCCCCTGGGGGTGCTCTGCACTGCACCCTGCTGGTGAAGGTCTCTCACTGCAGCTGCTTCTCTGGAGGCATTGTCCCCTGGGGGTGCTCTGCACTGCACCCTGCCACTCTGCTGGCACAGTTGTAGTGCGGGGGACATCCAGGCTAACGTTAGCTACTAACTGTCAGTTAGCCAACACTGTCAGTTCCTATTATCTTAGGTTGATGTTAGCTTGCCGTTTACCTAGGTGTAGCAAGCTGGTAAACAAATGTTTAAAACATACCTTAGTGTATTACTACTGGACTATTCTCCATATGGTTAACTCGGGTAAACTTAAAATATTATGTTATAGATATTAAGTTAATAATATTATTAAGAGGAGGCAGCAGGCCCCTCAGTCGGGGAATGCCCAGAGCATCTCGTAGTCCCCCCGCAATCTTCCTCCAGGCTTCAGCTGCTGATACAGGCATGTAGTCAGAGACCATACACTCCCATAGCCTCACACACACACTACGCAAAATCCGGGCTACAGTGCAAAACCCCACTCTGTAGCTGAAGGCGATGGAGTGGAAAGAGTCTCCAGTTTGACAGGTACCTGCAACATAAAAAAATACATTAGAGAAGAGAACTGGGTATGGAAAATTACATGAAATAGACACAGACTATAAATAGCTAATGCATTTATCTACTTACCTATCTAGACAGACAGCCAATTATTAGGTATGGGAACTGTCTGGATTACTAAAAACGTTTGCCTTCTTGTCAATACAATTCAATAATGCTTTATTGGCATTTGGCATGACTGCATTTTGTTACAATGTTGCCAAGCAAGTGAAGTAGCAGTGAAATTGTCTCTGGCAATATTGAATTGATATAACAGACACAGACTATCAATAGCTAATCATGCATCATAGATACAGAGATACAGACAAATAGCTAACTAGTCTATTGATAGTTATGTACAGTTCAAAGTACAGTTTCCTCCCCCTCAAATGTATATATTCTCTTTTAGAAACTATGTCTATATATATAGACAGAGTTGTCTGTATATCCTCCTGTATGTCATAATTGTCTGGATGTAACAGTACTGTATGTCGTGTATGTCATAAATGTTATGATGAATTGAAAATGGGGGACCCTGATGTAAACGAGACAAAAGTCTTTCTCTGGTCTGTAGGTACCCATTCTGCAATCTGTTAAAGTTTTCACTCAATCAATCAATATACCGTTTTTTATTTTCTTTTTATTTAGCCTTTATTTATCCAGGAATGTCCCATTGAGATACAAAATCTCTTCTTCCAGGGAGTTTAGTAACGTTAGCTAGCTAGCTAGCTAGTGTTTGGTCGATTGTAAACTTTATTAACAGATTGCAGAATGGGTACAATACAATAGTGATACCGTTTAGCTAGCTAGTCTATTGATATTGATTACATTTTCAAAGTTAGTCGCACTTGATAAGACTTTGGCTGCTTTGTGTGGAATGATAGTATCTAACTAAGCTACGTTAGTGATAGCTAGCTAGCCACATTAGTGATAGATAGCTAGGTAGCTAAGTTGGTGATACGTTTTAGTAACGTTAGCTAACTAGCTGAGCCCGTTATAATTGCGCTCCTGTTGGGTCGTTGGTTTTGGTCAGTCATTATGGCTTTAGTGGATAACCCCGATCACCTGCATTTAAGTGATATTTTAATTACAGATACCCCAGTAATAACATTACAATTGAATTAAATACAATTAGGCCTGAATGAGTCGTGTTCCTCCCGGCCACCGGCAACGACATTATCAGCCAAATGCGCATCGCAGATTATCTGTACATTGACCGAGTGGAATCCCGTTCTATTCACATAACTGGATTTGTTTATTGATGGAGCTTTGGAAGCTACACCTGGGTAACCTGCCATAAAATCCTCTCTTGACCTCAGCCTGCTGTTATTATATGGGTATTGTATGTAGTACTTTTGGATAAAACCGTCAGCTAAATGACTAAATGTAAATATAGTTGGGGGTTGGGGAAATTACGACATCCAACAGTGCGTTTTGTTCCACGCTCCAATGTGGGTCTCAAATTGCGGTACAAAACAAGGAGAATGTGTCTCGGGTTCTCTCAGAAAATAGACTGCCCTATCTCTGAAAAGAGCTACCCGCGGAGCGCACCCCGTGAGAAGTATTCTGATAACGCCTGATAATTCATTATATAATAATGAAAGACCTATTCCAAATGCTATTTATATGGTTTGACAATAATTACACTCATGCCGCTATTTTAAAATGAACTGGAATTAATTATGAGTCATACCGAACACGTCAAATGCATGAAAAACTTATTTCCGTCTGTTGCAGTTTTCCTATTCTACCGCTTGGTGCCATGTACGCACCAGGGGCGGATTTAGGATTGTAGGAGATCCGGGGCTTAGCCCAGATGGCCCCCCCCCTTTTTTTTTTTTTTTTTTTACTTTTTTTTTTTTTTACTTTTTTTTTTTTTTTTTTTTTTTAGTTTTTGGGCAGGCAAGGGATGGTTTGGAGGGGGTCCGGCACAACCCCCTCCACGACAGATTTTTTTTG